>NC_045960.1:31968925-32266425 GCF_010909765.2 Amblyraja radiata | reverse complement strand
CCAATTGCGAACACCAGACCTTTACAGAACAAAAACTTGCAGATTTCAATCCTTATGCATTCCTGATTACTGTGACTATTTAGTTTCGTTTAGAGATACAGCGTGGAAACAGGCCCTTTGATTCTGAATCTGAATTCCTTTATTGTCATTCAGACCTTTCGGTCTGAACGAAATTTCGTGCCTGCAGTCATACATATAGTAATAAACTAGACTAAGTGGGACCCGTTGGGTCCCAGCATCACACAGGAGGGCTGGTCATCCAACGCAATATTCCACCTCTCCACCAATTCTAATATTGGTGGCCAGTTGGGGGGCTTTCTGGAGCGCTAGTATGGGTGTTGTGGGCTGAAGGGACTGGTTTCCAGAGGGCTAGTATGCAAATTGTGCGCCAAATGGATTCTTGGGCTGGCGTCTCAGTCAATCAAGCCTGTTGTGCTGGCAACTCACTCACTCACGGCTGGTGGGCTGGTAGTTGACTCACGGCTAATCCTTGAAATTCTATTTCAAGCAGGGTATAAGGCCACCAAATTCAAGTGCAGTTTCTTACCACTTCTAGCAGGGTGCAAGGCCACCAAATTCAAGTGCAGTTTCATACCATTTGAAGTAGGGTGCAAAGCCACTAAAGACAGCGAGTCGTGACCTCTCCCTCCTCCACCTTGCAGAGACCGAGCCACACCCACCTTTCCGGGTTTTATAACCCCCCCCCCCCCCCCCCCCACCGGAAAAGGTGTGGCTTTCATGGAGTGATTGACAGGAGAGAGATTCTCAACATTTAAAAAAAAAACTAATAACACTTTTATTTTTCATTGATGGGAAGAATTCTCTGCAGCTGCTCAGCGGAGGGGGACTGAGTAAGATGGCCAAAAATCACAGCCATAAGTGGTAGCGTTTTATCTAAAATCAATATACAGTGCAAACAGGAAGTAAGTGCATTTACAGTAGTGCCTTTTAACTTCAAGCCAAAGCACCCAAGCCACCATTTGCAGTAAGGTAGTGCATTTCAACTTCATGCCACCATTTACAGGAAGTGGTGCCTTTCAACTTCAAGCCAATGCACCCACGCCACCATTTGCAGTAAGTAATGCATTTTAACTTCAAGCCAAAGCTCCCAAGCCACCATCTGCAGTAAGTAGTGCCTTTCAACTTCAAGCCACACCCAAGCCACCATTTGCAGTAAGTAGTGCCTTTCAACTTCAAGCCACACCCAAGCCACCATTTGCAGTAAGTAGTGCCTTTCAACTTCAAGTCAAAGCTCCCAAGCCACCATGTGCAGTAAGTAGTGCCTTTCAACTTCAAGCCAAAGCAACCAAGCCACCATTCGCAGTAATAGTGCCTTTCAACTTCAAGCCAAAGCTCCCAAGCCTCCATTTGCAGTAAGTAGTGCCTTTCAACTTCAAGCCAAAGCTCCCAAGCCTCCATTTGCAGTAAGTAGTGCCTTTCAACTTCATGCCACCATTTTCAGTAATAGTGCCTTTCAACTTAAAGCCATTTCACCCAAGCCACCATTTACAGTAAGTACTGCCTTTCAACTGCAAGCCAAAGCACCCAAGCCACCATTTGCAGTTAGTAGTGCCTTTCAACTTCATGTTACCATTTGCAGTAAGTAGTGCCTTTCAACTTCAAGCCACAATTTGCAGTAAGTAGTGCCTTTCAACTTCAAGCCAATGCATCCACGCCCCCCATTTGCAGTAAGTAGCGCCTTTCAACTTCAAGCCACACCCAAGCCATCATTTGCAGGAAGTAGTGCCTTTCATCTTCAAGTCAAAGCTCCCAAGCCACCATTTGCAGTAATAGTGCCTTTCAACTTCAAGCCAAAGCTCCCAAGCCACCATTTGCAGTAAGTAGTGCCTTTCAACTTCAAGCTAAATCAACCAATCCACCATTTGCAGTAAGTGGTGTCTTTCAACTTCATGCCACCATTTGCAGTAAGTAGTGCCTTTCAACTTCAAGCCAAAGCAACCAATCCACCATTTGCAGTTAGTGCCTTTCAACTTCATGCCACCATTTGCAGTAAGTGGTGTCTTTCAACTTCAAGCCACACCCAAGCCACCATTTGCATTCAAGTAGTGACTTTCAGCCAGACTTGCAGACTGGACAAGCTGATCAGGAAGGCCGGCTCAGTGGTCGGGGCTGAGCAACGAACGGTCCAGCAGGTGGCAGAGGCCAGAACTCTGAACAAACTGGGTTCAATAGTGACCAACCCCACTCACCCACTCCATGCCCTGAAGGTGATCAAGAGCAGCATCTTCAGTCAGAGACTGATTGCACCAATGTGCAAAACTGAGAGACATAGGAAGTCCTATTTACCAGCTGCTATAAGGTTATATAATGCGCATAAATAACTGCACTTTTTAAAATTAATTGTATTTTAACTTGTATTTTAACTTGTATTTTAACTTGTTAAGTATGGAAGCTATTTGAGGAAATGTGTGGTGTTATGTCTGTCTTGAAGCTGTCGTGGCACTGTAATTTCCTGTAAAGGATTATTAAAGGTATAATCAATCAATCAATTCAACTTCAAGCCAAAGTAACCAAGACACCATTTGCAGTAAGTAGTGCCTTTCAACTTTAAGCCAAAGCAACCAAGCCACCATTTGCAGTAATAGTGCCTTTCAACTTCAAGCCAAAGCTCCCAAGCCACCATTTGCAGTAGTGCCTTTCAACTTCAAGCCAAAGCAACCAATCCACCATTTGCAGTGCCTTTCAACTTCATGCCAAAGCAACCAATCCACCATTTACAGTAAGTAGTGTATTTCAACTTCAAGCCACACCCAAGCCACACCCAAGCCAGCATTTGCAGTAAGTAGTGCCTTTCAACTTCAAGCCACACCCAAGCCACCATTTGCAGTAAGTAGTGCCTTTCAACTTCATGCCACAATTAGCAGTAAGTAGTGCCTTTCAACTTCAAGCCACAATTTGCAGTAAGTAGTGCCTTTCAACTTCAAGCCAATGCACCCACGCCCCCCATTTGCAGTAAGTAGAGCCTTTCAACTTCAAGCCACACCCAAGCCATCATTTGCAGGAAGTAGTTCCTTTCAACTTCAAGCCAAAGCAACCAATCCACCATTTGCAGTAAGTAGTGCCTTTCAACTTCAAGCCACACCAAGCCACACCCAAGCCACCATTTGCAGTAAGTAGTGCCTTTCAACTTCAAGCCAAAGCACCCAAGCCACCATTTGCAGTAAGTAGTGCCTTTCAACTTCAAGCCAAAGCAACCAAGCCACCATTTGCAGTAAGTAGTGCCTTTCAACTTCAAGCCAAAGCAACCAAGCCACCATTTGGAGTAAGTAGTGCCTTTCAACTTCAAGCCAAAGCACCCAAGCCACCATTTGCAGTAAGTAGTTCATTTCAACTTCAAGCCAAAGCAACCAAGCCACCATTTGCAGTAATAGTGCCTTTCAACTTCAAGCCAAAGCTCCCAAGCCACCATTTGCAGTAAGTAGTGCCTTTCAACTTCATGCCACCATTTGTAGTAAGTAGTGCCTTTCAATTTCAAGACATACCCAAGCCAAGCCAACCAGGGCAGGGGAGGGAGGGGGGGGGGGCGCTTTCTTGAGCGCTATTATGAACCATTTTAGTACCAATGGACATTTTTTTGCAAGCTTTAGAACCAATAGAGACACTTTTTGCAAGCTTTAGAACCAATAGACATTTTTTGCAAGCTTTAGAACCAATAGACATTTTTTTGCAAGCTTGAGAACCAATATACATTCTTTTTGCAAGCTTTGGAACCAATAGACATTTTTTTGCAAGCTTTAGAACCAATAGACATTTTGTTGCAAGCTTTAAAACCAATAGACATTTTTTTGCAAGCTTTAGAACCAATAGGCATTTTTTTGCAAGCTTTAGAACCAATAGACATTTTTTGCAAGCTTTAGAACCAATAGACATTTCTTTGCAAGCTTTAGAACCTATAGACATTTTTTTGCAAGCTTTAGAATCAATAGACATTTTTTGCAAGCTTTAGAACCAATAGACATTTTTTTGCAAGCTTTAGAATCAATAGACATTTATTGCAAGCATTAGAACCAATAGACATTTTTTTGCAAGCTTTAGAACCAATAGACATTTTTTTTGCAAGCTTTAGAACCAATAGACATTTTTTGGAAGCTTTAGAACCAATAGACATTTTTTTGTACGGTTTAGAACCAATAGACACTTTTTTGCAAGCTTTAGAACCAATAGACACATTCTGCAAGCATTTTAGAACCACTATTGCAAGCTTTAGAACCAATAGACATTTTTTGCAAGTTTTAGAACCAATAGACATTTTTTTGCAAGATTTAGAACCAATAGAGACTTTTTTCAATCTTTAGAACCAATTCTGCAAGCATTTTAGAACCACTAAGGGCACTTACATTTGAGTAGACACGTGTTCAGTGTTATTCACAGCTCAGAGAAACGTGACCCTCTGCCTTCCTCCATCTTGAAGAGACTGTGTGGCACACCACTTCCTGGTTTTATCGTCTCTCCCCCCTGCCGCCAGCGGGGGCAGCAGAGAGAATGGGGAATTTTGTAAAAACATTAATATCTCTGTCATTTTTAATCAACGGGAAAAATCCTCGGCACACATGCGGCGGAAAGGGGCTCTGAGCGAGGTGGCCAAAAATGACGGCCGTAGGTGGCGGCGTTCTCTCGGAAATCGCAGCACAGATGGCCAAAACCGGTCAAGAACAGACTTTTAGTAATATAGATAACAAAAACACACAATAAACACAAATTAACATCCACCACAGTGAGTTCACCAGGCACCTCCTCACTGTGATGGAGGCAAAAGTCTTAAAGTCTCTGTCTCTTCCCTCCTTGTTCTCCCTCTGCGCTGAGGTGATCCAGGCTTCCGTTTTTGTGACCCCGCCGGATGATGGTGAGTCAGTCCCGCGGCTCAATCGAGCTTTGCGAACGGGCCGGTTCAAGCTCCGTGGCCCGAGGTGGTCGAAGCTGCCGAAGCTGCCGCCCTCCAGTCCAGCGGACGCAGCTGTAGTAGCAGGAGCTCCGGAAAAGTAGGTCTCCAACCCGTGACCTGCGAGCTCCCGACGATGTTGTCCACTGGGCCCGCGGCCGAGCCCCGAATTCAGGTCGCCGCCACCGGAACGCCGGAACGCCGCTGCAGCCACGAAGCCCCGAAGCTGGGTCACTGGAACGCCGCCACAGCCCGAAGTCGGCCAGCCTCGCATTGGTAAGTCCTGGCGGGCTCTGCCCCCAGGAGGTCGGTTGCAGTTGGAGTCCGCCAGCTCCGCCATTAGGCCTCAGCGCAGACGGAGACAGAGAAGGGGGATACGACAAGAAAAAGTTGCATTCCCCCGAAGGAAGAGACAAAAACATGTTTCACCCCCACACACACATACACAACCTAATAAACTAAAATTTAACTAAAACAGGACCAAAAAAAACGCAGCCACAGCTGTCAGGCAGCGCCGCCACTTCAAGTTCGCACTGACCAGCGATCCCCGCACATTAGCACTATCAGACGCATTAGGGACAATTTACACATACGCCAGGCCAACTAACCTACATACCTGTACGTCTTTGGAGTGTAGGAGGAAACCAAAGATCTCGGAGAAAACCCATGTGGTCATGGGGGGAGCATACAAACTCTGTACAGACACCACCCGTAGTTGGGATTGAAGCCGGGTATCTGGGTCTCCGAACTGGGACCAGACCGTCCAGTTATTCTAATGCACAACCATGTAAAAGGAATTATTTAAAATGAGTTATCCTTCTTGGATTAACCACATTGATGAAACAGACAAGAAAGCACACCAATGCCTCTGGTACTTTGGAGACTGAGGAAATTTGGCAAGTCTCCAATGATTCTTGCAAACTTCTGAAGGACGGTGCACCATGAAAAGCATACTGTTGGGTTACATCACAACTTGGTTGGGAACAGCTATGCCCAAGACCACAAGAAATTGCTGAGAGCTGTGGACGTAGCCCAGTCCATCACAGAACAGCCTATCTAGCATTAACTGCATCTACACGTTGCCTCTGAAAAGCATAATCAAAGACTTGTTCCACCCTGGTCATTCCTCCTTCTCCCTGTTCCCATTAGGCAGAAGGTACAGAAAACGTGCACCATTATGCTAAGGAACAGTTTCTTCCCCTCTTTTATCAGGCTTCTGAACGGTCCTTCCAAAAGCTTAGGTCTGGTCAATTCACCTCTACCCCATTAGACTTTGTCGATAGAACTGATGCACTACAATAATGAGGACTATATTCTGCACTCTGTATCTTCCCCTTTGCTCTATCTATTGTGCTTGAGTTTGACTTGCTTGTATTTATGTATAATAGCAACTGATCTGATTGGATAGAATGCAAAACAAAGCTTTTCACTGTACCTTGGTACACATGACAATAATAAAGCTAAACTGAACCTTGAATGCAGATCCCTTCTACCTACTATAATTAAAGAGCTTCGAAGACCTGAAATGTTGCTGATGGTGGAAACCCTGATTCAACAGTGTGACCTGGACATTTTAGTTAAAGAATGGACATGTAGAAAGACTATTTTACACATTCAGATTCATCAGGCGAATGAGAAAGTTGTCTTAGCAAGAGAGGCTAAGCAATTTGGTTGTGTATTCCTTGAAGGTTAGAAGGATGAGGTGACCTCATTCAAACGTGTAAGAGCCAACATGAAATGACATTGAATAAATGGAAGGGAAGGGAACGGAAGAAATGAATGCCTGTTGTTACACCCTTCTTATCGGTTCCTGCTCCTCCTCACTCCTCCTTTGCGAATCACTCTTTGCATTCCTCTCACACTTTCTATGGCGTTGTGGTCCAGCCTCAGAAATGTCACTGCCTGATAAACACTGGCAATGGCTGGCCTGGTAGTGAGCTGCTGATTTAATAGTGTAGAAGAGAACAATCGCAGCATGTGTGGCCAGTGAAATGTTGGTGAACCACCCGTTCACCTGACTTCATCTCAACTAATCAACTGACCCTTTTATTCCTTCCTTTCCCTTGCACGGCTTCTTCTTAAATTTACACTTACTGTTGTCTTCTTGTTGTAGCAGGTTCTGCATCCCTTCATAGCTGTGGGTGAAGAATCTAAAGATTTCCACAGAAAATGCATTGATTTATAAATTTTCTTGCAAAAAATGGCAATTATAAAATGAAATGCCTGAGCAACAGGAACAGTAGGATTTTTCTAGGTTATTTTCTGAATGCTTATCTGTGATATTTAATGCCAAAATTGATGTTCTTCGTAGGAACCAGGTAATGTAATGAAAAAAATATACTTCTGTAAGATAAATTTGGTTTAATCACACTTGGTTTCAAGAATCAAGTCAAGAGTGTATTATTGTCATATGTCCCAGATAGAACAATGTAATGCTTACTTGCAGCAGAACAACAGAATATGTAAACATAGTACACTGTAAACAATATAATAAATGAGAAAACAGTTTAGTGTGTGTATTTATACACCCGTATATGTACGCATAACAAATAAACAATAATAATGCAATAATAACAATAAGACTCTATGCAAATTACAGCTAATTTATTATTTTTGAATTTCCCAGTGAATAAACGATTCGATAAAGTGCTTAAAATGTAAATGTAAATAATAAAATGTAAATAAGATCAAAAACACGATCCAGAAAGTTAATGGCACAGACTAAAGGTATCCCACACTGCTGGCAACAACCATTATGATAGGATAATAAAGAAAATGTGAGAAGGCATGCAAATAATATTTAGAAACTAGGAACTGAGTCTGAGTTTAGTTTATTGTCACGTGTACCAAGGTACAGTGAAAAGCTTTTGTTGCATGCAAACCGGTCAGCAGAAAGACAATACATGATTACAATCGAGCCTGCAGATGCTGGTTTACAAAGTGCTGGAGTAACTCAGCGGGTCAGGCAGCATTCCTGTAAAGCATGGTTAGGTGATGTGTCGGGTCAGGACCCTTTCTTCAAATAATATTTCTTCAGACAAATGACTGAAGAATCTTTGGAGAACACCGCCTATATGAAGAGGCATAACTACAATTTGATTGTACTTTTTATACTTTTGCATTATACACAAAATAATGCAATATATGTCAATGTCACATTAGAAGAGCAGAATTTTTCATAGTGCCAATTCATCCCTGACAAATGTCAAAAGGCAAAAATAATTTATTTAATCTCACATCGTTCATCATTTTGAAAACATCTATTAGATCTCCACCTACATCCTTGAAAATTTCTGCTATTGTAAAAGAATAAACTGCTCAACTATCATCTGTCATTTTTATTGGTATGCAAATCATCTTTGAATATATTAAACCACTCTGACATAATAGGGTGCCAGATGATGGTAATTTAACTGGAGTCTATTCAATTTTATGCACAAAGACGCAAGCCAAGAAACTGCAGCACTTGGTGCTGCTCTGTAAGTGCTACATGGTGGAAAAAAACATGTATTCAAAAAAATCTATTTATCTAAAGAAGATTGCACTGGCTGGTGGAGCTGCTGCCCCACAGTGCCAGAGATGCGGGTTCGATCCTAACCTTGGGTACTGTCTGGTGGAGTCTGTATGCTCACCCTGTGACCATGCACATTTCAACCTTGGGCTCTGGTTTTCTCCCACATCTCAAAGGCGTGCAGGTTGGTAGGTTGAAATTACAGCATGGAAACAGACTCTTTGGCCCAGAGTCTATACTGACCATTGATCACCCGTTCACGCAAGTTCTATGTTATCCCACTTTTGCATCCACTCTCTACACACTAGGGACAATTTACAGAGGGCAATTAGTAGGTATGTTGCAAAACTTACCTTCAGCGGTGCTGCAGTTCTGCCGCTGCCCGTGTGCGCGACTTTGGCGCCTTTGAGAGGAGGGCGGGTTTAAAACGCGATTTTCTGTAGGCTGTTGAAATCGATGTTGTTCAGCCTACTTAGTTGCTGACGAAAAATCGCTGCGAAATTCGTTCGCTGCAGGTATTTTTAATCTAAATTGGGTTATTTAATTGTTATAGTAGAACCCCGACAATGGGACGGATCTCATGTAGGGGACAAGGCAAGGTAGGTTGTTTGTTTTTACATTAAAAAGGGCTTCTTAAGGTCCCTTTATACAAAATGTTATGTTGCGAGTAGCTGACTTGGCGGCCCATTCAATCCCGCAGTATCTTTCATGCCGACATGGGGTACAAATTCACTGCAATGGCAGCGTTCTAAACCAGCGCGTTCCACAGAATCCCACTGGCAAGCTGATTTAAATGGCCATTAATTTACCGCAATTGAACACTAAATCCCTTCCATTTGGCCTATAAATTAATGTCAATGAGATTTAAAAACCATGTTTTATTGTGAATTCTTGTGTGAATGTTCTTTGGACACTTAGGCTATTTAAAAATGTTAATCTTTCCTTAAGAAATGGATAGATGTTTAGATCTAGTAATTAAATTTTGGAATTAGCTACAATTGGGTAACTAATTAATTATATACTTTAATTTCTGGTCATCCAAGTAAGATTGTTTTATATTTGTTTCAGAATACTTCTATCTATAATAATTGAAAATGTCTTTCAGTTCTCTTAATTTTTAATAAAGTTATGGGCTTTAGACTGTCCTCGATCACAGCTTTTGTGTTAAGTCAATGGAAAATCAATAGGGAACAAGATGCTAATTTCCGAGTATGAAAATGGCCATAACTTTTTTAATACTGAAGATATTAAAGTGAATTAGGTGTCAAATTAAACTTCTTTTTATGCTTTATCTGATGGGATAAATTGCAGACGTGATTTTTAAAATCTCAAAATTTTGTAACATTGCTACAATTAGAATCAAAGTGCTTACTAAATCATAGATCACAATGTAAACCAATTAGCCTTCTAATCATTAACATCAATTTAATACACTAATAATCATCTGGAAGAGTCCACACAATCCATAACATTCCTTCACATGTTGCTCTGTAAGTCCTCCTGCACAGATTATAAAACATCAATGAAGCTTACAGCTAGAATATTTTGTGCATCACGAAGAGTGGCTCATTGCTTGAACAATTATAGAAACATAGAAAATAGGTGCAGGAGTAGGCCATTCGGCCCTGCAAGCCAGTACCGATCGCCATTCAATATGATCATGGCTGATCATCCAAAATCAGTACCACGTTCCTGTTTTGTCCCCATATCCCTTGATTCTGTTAGCCCTAAGAGCTAAATCTAGCTCTCTCTTAAATACATGCATTGAATTGGCCTCCACTGTCTTCTGTGACAGAGAATTCCACAGATTCACAACTCTCCGGCTGAAAAGGTTTTTCTATGTTTCTATGTTTCTATTGTTTAAAAGGGTTGTGTTTTGTGGTGTTTTGTGTGGTTTTATGGTGGTTTTATGGTGGTTTCACCCTGCTTGAAATGGTATGAAACTGCATTTGAATGTGGTGGCCTTGCACCCTGCTTGAAATGGTATGAAACTGCATTTGAATTTGGTGGCCTTGCACCCTGCATGAAATGGTATGAAACTGCATTTGAATTTGGTGGCCTTGCACCCTGGTTGAAATGGTATGAAACTGCACTTGAATTTGGTGGCCTTGCACCCTGCATGAAATGGTATGGAATTGCACTTCAATTTGGTGGCCTTACACCATGGCTGAAGTGGTATGAAACTGCATTTGAATTTGGTGGCCTTACACCCTGCTTGAAGTGGTATGAAACTGCACTTGAATTTGGTGGCCTAGCACTCTGCTTGAAATGATAGGAAACTGCATTTGAATTTGGTTGTCTTGCACCCTGCTTGAGTGACTGAGCTGCCCCCCCAATAATCAATTTTTCCCACATGTTTACACTAGCCCTCTGCAAACCAGTCCCTTCGGCCCACAACACCCATACTAGTGCTCCAGTGAGCCCCCCCACTGGCCACCAATATTGGAATTGGTGGAGAGGTGGAATATTGCATTGGGGGACCAGCCCTCCCGTGTAAACATGGGACCCAACGGGTCCCCCTTAGTCTAGTGTACATATAAAATTCTTCCTAATTCATCTTTAATATGAACTTTTCTGACAATTCCAATATCTGCCACTGTTATCTTTTAAATTCCTTCTCTTAATATCTTATGTCCAAAAAATATTTCATCTGTGTTTAAATCACGTATAGAAATGGGGAACGAGCAGAGATCGCTGTTGCACACCACTACCCTCATAATATTAATCCAACTATTGGCCCTCATTATTTACTTTCTCTCCCCCAGCCAGCCTATTGTCCGTTTATCTCTGCTATGCAACAAATAATCAAATCACGTGGCTCTTTGAATAATTTTGTCTTGCCACATATCTCACATGATATCTATCTTCTATCTATCTATCTATCTATCTATCTATCTATCTATCTATCTATCTATCTATCTATCTATCTATCTACCTATCTATCTATCTATCTATCTATCTATCTATCTATCTATCTACCTATCTACCTATCTACCTATCTATCTATCTATCTATCTATCTATCTATCTATCTATCTATCTATCTATCTATCTTACTAAAAGTATGTTCTTGACCGGTTTTGGCGATCTGTGCTGCAATTTCCGAGAGAACGCCGCCACATACGGCCGTCATTTTTGGCCACCTCGCTCAGAGCCCCCCTCCGCCACATGTGTGCCGAGGATTTTTCCAGTCGATGAAAAATGACAGAGATATTAATGATTTTACAAAATTCCCCATTCTCTCTGCTGCCCCCGCTGGCGGCAGGGGGGATGGACTATAAAACCAGGAAGTGGTGTGCCTCAATTAGTCTGCAAGCTGGAGGAAGGCAGAGGGTCACGTTTCTCTGAGCTGTGAATAACACTGAACACATGTCCACACAACTGTGAGTAAGTACCCTTAATGTGGTTTGAAAATGAAAATATGGTTAAAGTAAAAAAGCACTGCCTGCAAATGGTTGTTTGGGGGGTTTGGGTTGAAATAAAAAGACACTCTCTCTCCCCCCCCTCTCCTCTCCCCCCTCTCCTCTCCCCCCCTCCCCCCCGCTCTCCTCTCCCCCCCTCTCCTCCCCCCTCTCCTCTCTCCCCCTCTCCTCTCCCCCCTCTCCTCTCCCCCCTCTCCTCTCCCCCCCTCTCCCCCCCTCCTCTCCCCCCCTCCCTCCCCCCTCCCCCTCTCTCCCCCCACTCTCCTCTCCCCCCACTCTCCTCTCCCCCCTCTCCTCTCCACTCCCCCTCTCTCTCTCTCCCCTCATTTTCTCCCCCTCCTCCCCTCCATCCCCTCCCCCACCATCCCTCCCCTAAACCCCCCTCCCCTCCACACACCCCTACCCCCTTCCCTCCACCCCCTCCCCCTCCCTGCTCCCCACCTCTCCCCCTCCCCTCACCTCACCCCCCTCTCAGCACACCCCCTCACTCCCCCCTCTCCTCTCTCCCCCCCTCTCCTCTCCCTCTCCTCTCCCCCCTCTCCTCTACCCCCCTCTCCTCTTCCCCCCTCTCCTCCCCCCCTGTCCTCAACCGCCTCTCCTCTCCCCCCCTCTCCTCTCCCCCCTCTCCTCTCCCCCCCTCTCTTCTCCCCCCCCCTCTCTTTCTCCCCTCTTTTTCTCCCACTCCTCCCCTCCATCCCCTCCCCCACCATCCCTCCCCTAAACCCCCCTCCCCTCCACACACCGCTACCCCCTTACCTCCACCCTCCCTGCTCCCCACCTCTCCCCCTCCCCTCACCTCCTCCCCTCACCTCTCCCCCTCCCCTCTCCCCCCTCCCCTCACCTCTCCCCCCCTCTCTCCCCCTCACTCTCAACCTCTCTCTCTCCTCCCCTCCACACCCACCTTTCCCCTCTCACCCACCCTCCCTCTTCTCCTCCTCGCCACCCCCCTCTCCCTCTTGCCCCTCTCTCTGTGTCTCTGCCCCTTCTCTCTCTGCCCTCGCTCTCTACCCCCCCCCCCCCCCCCCTCTAGACGTGACTGCAAGTTGAGGGCTATGCGTCAGTAGATAGGGTGGTTATGGGGTAAAAGGAGCAAATTAATAATATTAATATAATATCAAGGGGGGTAATTAGCATGAGTGCGGGGGTGGGGGATAGTTAGTGTGTGTGACGCTGCATGCCGCCTCCCCCCCCACAACCGCACATTGGGGGAACAGACCCAACGGGTCTGCACTTGGTCTAGTATTATATATTCCCTTCATCTTCTGAATTACATGGGGTTAGCTGCACAGAAACAAATCATTTAGTCAAGTAGGCTCTTCATAAGATTTGTGCTTCACACAAGCCTCCTCCCAACCTCCCTCACTTAGCCCTATAAGTATATTCCTCTCCTCCTTGCTCCCTTAAAGTATGTTCTCAACTGGCTTCCCTTTAAATTTATCCCTGATGTCAGAATATTGGCTTTCACGAGGTCATGTGTTGACAAACAACTGACATGGCGAGAATCCAGAAGCAGATGATTCGATATCAATCAGCACCAACATTCTTTTCTCACTGAATCAACTGAGATCACATTTGAACTGAAGCTTTGAAGAAATAATTAGCAAGCACTGATAATGCGTATGCCAGTCTCGCAACTCTTTCATTGCATACTAATATAAATGACTGAGTTGAATGTAATTTCTGCTAGTTATATATTGCTTGGGTTAAATAAACAAAGTGGTGGAATTGTCTTCTTTATTTTTAGCTAATCAGTGGATGAGTTTCATCACCAGGTCAATTAAATATTAAGAAGAAATAAGCAATTTGGAGTGAAGAAGGGTCTCGACACGAAACGTGACTCATTGCTTCTCTCCAGAGATGCTGCCTGTCCCGTTGAGTTACTCCATCTTTTTGTGTCTATCTTAAGCATTTTCTCATCTTGTCCTATCCCAGGGATGCACATAGTAGGACATGCATTATACACCGGGCAGTACAGTGGCGCATCGGAAAAGTTCCTGCTTACAGCTCTTGCAGCGCCGGAGACCCGGGTACGATCCTGACTACGGGTATTGTCTGTACAGAGTTTGTACATTCTTACCGTGACCGCGTGGGTTTTCTCCAAGATCTTCGGTTTCCTCCCACACTCCAAAGACATACAGGTATGCAGTTTAATTGGCTTGGTGTATGTGCGGGGATCGCTGGTGAGAATGGACTCTGTGGACTGAAAGGCATGTTTCCGCAATGTATCTCTAAACTAAACTAAACCTTTGTAACGTAAGTGCCTGATGAAACATTATGAATCTTAATTAGTGATAAATATATTGCTTCTTTGTTTTTGAATATCATCTTTCACGTTCCCCCCCAGAATCTTTGAACTATCCCAATAGCTGGAGACTTAGCTTATTTTCCATTGAGAGTCTGGAGAGGCATTACAACTTAATAACTAGAGGCTCTTTACGGATGCTGCTTACTAAGGCAATTAACGGAGGCACAGTACTAATAGAACTGCCTTTATTAAAGCCCATAAACTGCAACTTGAAGCAGTGTGTATCAAATATATCAAATGTCATCCCACATCTTGAACTCACATAAAGTGCAACCACACACTTGGCAAACACTTGCCTGCAGTTCTTCGAGTACTGTAGTCCATGCTTGTCCAATGTAATAAAATAAAAGCATTGGTGTTTTTTACCTCCTGAGCTTGCAGTAAACAACTTGAAGCCCAAGTGCGTAATAACAATTTAGTGAGTCTGTTTCTTAAATGGCACAAAAGCAAGGTAAAGTATGGACTTTTAGAACTCTTATGTTAGATTTTATGTACTTATGTTTAATTCAGGCGAATCAGTGTTTTCTCAGTGGGAGGCCGAATTTAAGCAACTCCATAGCTGGCAGCTCCATCAGGAATCACAGTTCATGGGTCCAGTTTTGAGGTACCTTATCTGTTCTGAGCTGTTTTCATTACACATGCCACTATGCAATTGAGTTCATACTAATTGTGTGATGGTCACTCTCTTGAATGCTGGGTGGTTGCCTGCTCGAAGGGCCGAATGGCCTACTCCTGCATCTATTGTCTATTGTCTGTGATAGTTTTGTATAGGACAGGTTAAGTAGGATTTTCTTGCATTTTGGTTGATTCATTACTTGCCCCTGGTCTACGTTGGCATCTCTATCCTTTTCCAAATATCTAGTCCCTTCAGCTACCAAGGTGCTTTTGGTGTGGAATTTGATGAAAGATGTTTGGAGGACATCTTGCCCCTGTTTCTCTCAGAGCTTCATCCATGTATAAAATCATGAGAGGAATAGACTGGATGGATGCACAGTTACTTGCCCAGAGTAGGGGTATTGTGAAACAGAGGAAATAGGTGTAAGGTGAGGGGGGAAATATCTAATAGGAACCTGGGGGGGTCACCTTTTCATGCAAAGGATGGTGGGTGTATGGAACGGGCTGCCGGAGGAAGTCTTTGAGGCAGCTACTATCGCATGTTTAAGAAACATATCGACAGGTACATGGATAGGACACATTTGGAGGCATATAGGCCATATGTAGGCAGGTGTGACTAATGTAGAAGGGGTGTGTTGGTCGGTGTGAGCAAGTTGGGCCAAAGGACCTGTTTCCACGCTATGTGACTCTATGACATTTGGTAGTCAGCATATGCTAATTCATCAAATGGAAGTAGGTAGGAATCAGAAAATTTCCTTGCCTATGTCTGACCAGTTGCAATGAATTTTTGTAGGCTGTGGACACTACAGCGAGGATATGAAGGCTCTCAGGTTTGTGTCCCACCCTGACTCCAGAATACTTGTATATGCCGATAAATGTCCTGTCCCACCAGCCGGCAAGACAAGGGTCCATGGGTTATCACGTGTATCAAGGTGCACTGAAATACTGTTTTTGCCAACAGATCAGCAAGACTATCACCATCCCCCGGTTGGTACAGAATGTACAGAACAGCCCACTGAGACTAGGTATGTTGCAAAGCCTACCTGAAGCGTCGCTGAAAATCTGCCGCTGCGGGTGTGCGCGATTTTGGCGCCGTTTAGAGGGGGGCGGGTTTAAAACGCGATTTTCTCTAGGCTGTTCAAATCGAAGATGTTCAGCCTAGTTAATTATTAACGAAAAATCGCTGAAAGACCCCGTCGCAAAAGCTATTATTAGTTTTAAAGGACTCGTATAATAGTTATAGTAGTTTAAAAATCAATCTCTAAACCCGCGACCACCAGCAACCGCAGGGTCTCATAAAGCAAATAAGTGAAGGTATGCTGTATATTTTTTAATTAAATTAAATTAAATTTATTTATTTATATAGCACATTTTTAGTCAACTTGCATTGACCCCAAAGTGCTTCACATAATTACATCCACACACACAGGCAAAGGTGGGTGAAGTGTCTTGCCCAAGGACACACACAGGAAAAGGTGGGTGAAGTGTCTTGCCCAAGGGCACAACGACAGTATGCACTCCAAGCGGGATTCGAACCAGCTACCTTCCGGTTGCCAGCCGAACACTTAGCCCATTGTGCCATCTGTCGTCCCGACATCCCGACATTTTAATTTTTACATTAAAAAGGGCTTCTAAAGATCCCTTTATACAAAGTTTAATATTGCGAGTAGCTCATTTTGGGCCCATTATATCCCGCAGTATTTTTCTCGGCATTTGGGGCACAAATCTACCGCAATGTGAACGTTCTAAACCAGCGCGTTCACAGGATCCCACTGGAAAGCTGATTTAAATGGGCATTTATTTACAGCAATTGAACACTAAATTCCTCCCATTTGGTCTATAAATTAATGTAAATGAGATTTAAAAATCATGTTTTATTGTGAATTATTTGTGAATATTATTTTGACATTTAGGCTATTTAAAAATGTTAATCATTTATTAAGAAATGGATAGATGTTTAGATCTAGTAATTGAAGTCTGAAATTAGCTACAATTAGGTAACTAACTAATTATATGCTTTAATTTCAGGTCATCCAAGTAAGATTATTTTATATTTGTTTCAGAATGCTTCAATCTATGATAACTGAAAATTTCATTCAGTTCTCTTAATTTTTAAGAAAGTTATGGGCTTTTGACTGTTCACGATCACAGCTTTTTTGTTATGTCCATAGAAAATCAATAGGGAACAAGATGCTCATTTCCCAGTATGAAAATGGCCATAACTTTTTAAATACTTGAGATATGAAAGTGAATTAGGTGTCAAATTAAACTTATTTTTATGCTTTATCTGATGGGATAAATTGTAGAATTGATTTTTTAAATCTCAAAATTTTGTAACATTGCTACTGAGACCTTATGCAAGAGGCAACATTTTGGTGCCATTTCACAGTCCCAGACCACAAAGTCCCATTGCAGCCGTCGCCTCCATTCTGGTAGTCCTTCAAAACGTCGTCCCTCTCCTTGCCCAGCCCTCTTCAGCCTTTGTTTGCCAATGGATGCCTCCCGCAGCTGACCTTGAGGCCGGCGGAAGGTAAGACTCCAACCGATTCCTCTTACCGGGCTTTTTATCCATCGTCTTCCACCATAACCGCCGACTGTCTCCGCTTCCTCTCCAATTGCCGTTTTTCAGGGTTGAGCTGACCTGCTGAGTTACTCCAGCTTTTAGTGTTTATCTTCGGTTTAAACCAGTATTTGCAGTTCCTTCCTTCACATTCTGTCATAGGATTAGGCCAGGCTTGCTGTGAAGATGAGTTGCTGAGGTCCTTGCATCACTAGGTTTAAGGGGGCTAGTTCAGAGGGCGATAAAAAAACAAAGCAGCAAAAATTCTGTTGAAATGCAGGGCTTGTGTTGCAATAGCCAGAGGCCTGTTAGGAGCCGGCAACATTGCTGTGGGTCTCGAGTTACATATAAATTAAAACAGGCAGGAAACCAGTTTTCCTTCCATAATGGATGTTAGCCTTGATCTTTATTTACCATTATCGGGTTTAATTGAAAAGTAGAGCAATTCAAGGAATATGAGCACTGTTCCTGATCTGAATGAGGGACTCAACCAATTAGCATTAATATTTATGACTATATTCAAGCAGTACTGATTAAATAACCGTGACATCAATATATTGATATTTTAATCACAATTTAAGGCGTTGAAATGATAATCTGTGCAAACATCTTTTGCTTAATTTGAGAGAGACTGATTTCCCAGAGAATTTAAATTGTGGCAATTCCAAATTCTGTCAGACCATTTCCATGGAAAAATAGATGATGTGAAATTCTGTGTAGACCATCTCCCAACAGACCAGCATTCAGTTTGGATCTAAAGTATTGATATTTGGTGAGCTACATTGAAGAGTAGTATTCTCTATTACTTGAGTCTACTTGAAGTTGGGATCAAAGTAATTCTGAATAATCCCGTAATAATAGGAACAACTGCCATTATCCATATATCAAATGTCAAAAATAGATATGGAGTATTGGATTACTGATGGAGCTTGCTACGAGCAGTTTGATCTAAGCACTTAAAAGACCAGAAAGAATGATTTCAGTGCCATGGTTATGTTTTATGAATCACTTATTAGACATTTGCCTTTCAGCTCTTTGACACACATTTTCTTGTTGTCAATTTCGCAGAATTTAAGACCTAGAATAAATTTACCTAATCCAATTAAACAAGTATTTTATATAGATAGAAACAGTCCAGGCCTTAACAAGTTATAATTGTTAAAATAAGCTTAGTTTATGTCTCATATTGACCAATGGACATAGGTGATGGTATTGAATATGAATAATCTTTACTTGATGGATGAATATTGCATTTTGTGAAATAATTGTAAATCATTTTTATTATTTTTCTATGCATGGTGGCACGGTGGCGCTGTGTATGGTTGCTGCCTTACAGCGCCAGAGTCCCGGGCTCTTGTCTGTACAGAGTTTATACATTCTCCCCATGACCTGCGTGGGTTTTCTCCAGGATCGCCGGTTTCCACCCACACTCCAAAGACCTAAAGGTTTGTAGTCTAATTGGCTTGGTATAATTGTAAGTTGGCCCTAGCGTGTGTATAGGATAGTGTTAGTGTACGGGAATCACTGGTTGGTGCGGACTCGGTGGGCCAAAGGGCCTGTTTCTATGTGTAAATCCAAACTAAACTAAACTAAACTATATTTGAATTGGTAGATTAATTGAAATAAGCAAATTGGATTAAATAATTAATTGTAGAATTAGACACTTAACAGGGCTGCCAACATTGGGTGAGAGTTGAGAGTGAGAAATTGCGAGGGAGCATAGCGACCGAGGGGGGGGAGGGTGTGGGAGGGGGTGTTCCCCCTCCCATAGTAGGGTCCGGAGGCGGCACCAACTCACCAGGTCCTCTCCTGTATCCGGGCCGGGGTTAAAACTCCATGGGGTGTGGACAGAGCGGTCGACGGACATAGAGCCGCCGGAGGTGAGGGTGGGAGGTGTGTGCCGTGCCTCAGGGGGGAAGGGGGATGGGGGTTGGTGCTGGTAGTTTGGTAGCCCTGCTTTAAACCAATCCCCTCTAGTGCTTGAATCACATATCCTGGGAAAAAGACTATGCATTCATCTGATATTCCCCTCATGGTTTTTACTCACCTCTAAAACAATTTATTTTGAACTTTCAGCACCCGCAGATATTTGAGCGTGAGAAATGTTGTGATCAGCGTGAGAGCATGAGAATGTTGTGAAATACGTGAGTCTCACGCTCAATGCGTGAGATTTGGCAGGCCTGCTAATACAAACATTTTATGCAAGTTCCAATTGTTTGGACAAAAATCACTTATTACTGCTTGTTCAAGTTCAAGTGAGTTTATTGTCATGTGTCCCTGTATAGGACAATGAAATTCTTGCTTTGCTTCAGCACACAGAACATAGAAGGCATTTACTACAAAACAGATAAGTGTGTCCATATACCATAATATAAATATATACACACGTGAATAAATAAACTGATAAAGTGCAAATAACAGAAAATGGTTATTAATGATCAGAGTTTTGTCCGAGCCAGGTTTAATAGCCTGATGGCTGTGGGAAAGTAGCTATTCCTGAACCTGATTGTTGCAGTCTTCAGGCTCCTGTACCTTCTACCTGAAGGTAGCAGGGAGATGAGTGTGTGGCCAGGATGGTGTGGGTCTTTGATGATACTGCCAGCCTTTTTGAGGCAGCGACTGCGATAAATCCCCTCGATGGAAGAAAGGTCAGAGCCGATGATGGACTGGGCAGTGTTTACTACTTTTTGTAGTCTTTTCCTCTCCAGGGCGCTCAAATTGCCGAACCAAGCCACGATGCAACCGGTCAGCATGCTCTCTACTGTGCACCTGTAGAAGTTAGAGAGAGTCTTCCTTGACAAACCGACTCTCCGTAATCTTCTCAGGAAGTAGAGGCGCTGATGAGCTTTCTTGATAATTGCATTAGAGTTCTCGGACCAGGAAAGATCTTCAGAGATGTTCACGCCCAGGAATTTGAAGCTCTTGACCCTTTCAACCATCGACCCGATATAAATGGGGCTGTGGGTCCCCCTCCTACTCTTTCCAAAGTCCACAATCAGTTCCTTGGTTTTGCTGGTTGAGGGCCAGGTTATTGCGCTGGCACCATATGGACAGTTGCTCGATCTCTTCTCTATACTCTGACTCATCCCCATCAGTGATACGCCCCACAACAGTGATGTCGTCAGCGAACTTGATGATGGAGTTCGCACTGTGATTGGCTACGCAGTCATGGGTATAGAGTGAGTACAGCAGGGGGCTGAGCACGCAGCCTTGAGGTGCTCCCGTGCTGATTGTTATCGAGGCTGACACATTTTCACCAATACGAACAGACTGTGGTCTGTGAATGAGGAAGTCGAGGATCCAATTGCAGAGGGATGCGCAGAGACCCAGTTCTGCGAGTTTGGTAACCAGCTTGGAGGGGATGATTGTGTTAAATGCCGAGCTGTAATCGATGAATAACACCCTGACATATCAGTTTTTGTTGTCCAAGTGGTCCAGAGTGGAGTGGAGGGCCAGCGAGATCGCATCCACCGTTGATCTGTTGTGGCGGTAAGCGAACTGCAGTGGGTCCAGGTTTTTGTCGAGGTAGGAGTTGATTTGCTCCATGATCAGTCTCTCAAAGCACTTCATCACCACTGGCGTTAGTGCCACTGGTCGGTAGTCATTGAGGCACGTCACCTTACTCTTTTTGGGCACTGGTATAATTGATGCCCTTTTAAAGCAGGTGGGGACCTCAGACCTCAGAAGTGAGAGGTTGAAAATGTTCGTAAAAACTCCAGCCAGTTGATCCGCACAGGTTTTTAGAACACGACCGGGTATACCATCAGGTCCAGGTGTTTTTCGGGGGGTTCACCCCTCTGAAGGATTTCCTGACATCGGCCTCTGTGACTGAGACTGAAATGCCATCACAGCGAATGGGGGCTCGGGAAGGCACATCAGTATTCTCCCTATCAAAGCGTGCGTAAAACGCATTGAGCTCGTCAGGGAGTGATGTTTTTCGCCGACATTCGAGCTGCCTCCTGGTTTCGCCTTGTAGGAGGTGATTGCATTCAGGCCCCACCACAGCTGCCAAACATCTGTTTCATCCTCTAGTTTGGAGCAGAAGTCCCTCTTGGCCTTTTTGATGGCCTTACCAAGGTCGTATCTGGATTTCATGTAGGCCACTGTATCATTGGAAGTGAATGCCCTGTGTCTGGACTTCAGAAGAGTGCGGATCTCAAAGTTCATCCAAGGTTTCTGATTGGGAAACACTCGGAAGGTTTTTGTAGGGATGCAGTCCCTACTTTATAACAGTTAAGTTACTTTAAGACCATTTCAGAAATGATGGCACTCAACAAACAATCAACTAACAAATTAAAGCAAACTAAAAATAAATAACGTTCCCTTTCCTGACTCGACCTCATAAGTACTTTAACGCTGTTAACAGAGCAAAGGGATATTAATCTCAAGAATCAAAATGGGGAAAGTGGGGGCAATTTTGCTTAAATGGTCTTTCTAAGCCCATTCAGATCTTCATGGAGTCAGAGTTATACAACATGTACGTGGCTGGCCCAGTTTGTCCATAATGATCAAGTTGGCATTCTGCGTACCCAGGGACTGGCTGCCGTTCCCAGATCAGCTCGCGTCCCAGGGACTGGCTGCAGTTATCAGGTCGGCTCGCCTGCCCCGACCCTGCGAAAACGAATTGAAAAAAAACGTGGTTTTTCGGGTTACGGGCCGGATTCAGCCCGTGTGCCGTAGGTTGCCGAACCCTGTCCTAGGTGTTTGGCCTTATTGTGGTCCTCCCCATGTTTTACAACCGATTCACCTGGTTAGTTTTATCTCCGGCTGCTTCATTTTGTTGGCGGCTGCACAATCAACCAAGAAAGAAGAGAAGAGAAGAGATGCGACGTCACTCACAGCCGCCAACTGACGCGCTTCCCCAGATTGCACAGATCGTTGTGATATGGCGCAAAAAGACAAACTGTGCAGGGACTGAAGACAGCGTGAGAATTCTGTCATCAGCGTGAGAATGGCTGAAATGCGTGACTCTCACGCTCAAAGCGTGAGAGTTGGCAGCCCTGTCTAAGGCCAGGATGTGACAACAGACGCACAGGGAGACACATACACAAAGGAAGACACACACACAGGGAGACAGACACACACACACACACATGGAGACAGACACACACACAGGAGACAGACAGACAGACAGACAGACACACACACACAGACACACACACACACACACACACACACACACACACACACACACACACACACACACACACACACACACACACACACACACACACACACACACACACACACACACACACACACACACACACGCGCACACACACGCACACACAGGGAGACAGACACACACACACATACAGGGAGACATACAGACACACACACACAGGGAGACAGACAGACACACACACGGGGAGACACACACACACAGGGATACGCACACACACACACACACACACACACACACACACACACACACACACACACACACACACAGGGAGGCACAGACACACACACAGGGAGACACACACACGGGGAGCCACACACAGGGCGGCACACACACACACACAAGGAGACACACACAGGGAAACAGACACACACACACACACACACACGGAGACAGACACACGCACACACACAGGGAGACAGACACACGCACACACACAGGGAGACAGACACACACACACACACACAGGGAGACAGACACACACACACACACAGGGAGACAGACACACACACACACGGAGACAGACACACGCACACACACAGGGAGACAGACACACGCACACACACAGGGAGACAGACACACACACACACACACACACAGGGAGACAGACACACACACACACAGGGAGACAGACAGACACGCACACGGGGAGACACACACACACAGGGATACGCACACACACACACACACAGACACACACAGGGAGACACACACAGGGAGACACACACAGGGAGACACACACAGGGAGGCACACACATACACACACACACACAAGGAGACACACACAGGAAAACAGACACACACACACCCTTCCTTCCCCCCCTCCATCCTCCCCCTCCCTCCCTCTTCCCTTCCTCCCTCCTCCCTCTTTCCTCCCCCCCATCCCTCCCTCTTTCCTCCCCCTCCCTCTCTTTCCTCCCCCTCCCTCTCTTTCCTCCCCCTCCCTCTTTTCTCCCCTCCCTCTTTCCTCACCCTCCCTCTTTTTCCTCACGCTTCCTCTTTCTCCCCTTTCTCCTTCCCTTCCTTCAATCCCCTTTCTACATTCCCTCCCCCTGTCTTTCTTTGCCTCCATCCCTCCCTTTTTTTCTTTCTCTCTCTCTTTCTTTCTCCCCTCCCTCTCTTTCCCCGGCCGCCCAATGGGGAGTCTGGCGGGCACGGTGTAGCGTGGATTGGCGGCGCTGGCGCTGCCATGTGAGTTGAAGGGCAGGAGGGAGGGAGGGAGGGAGGGAGGGAGGGAGGTTGCCGCAACAGCCGGAAGCGCAGCGCTCGCAGACGGCGCATAAAAACGCTGACACCCGCTGCCCGGGACCGATGCGCTTCCCCAATCCGTGCAGATCGCTGTCATGTGGCGCAAAGAGACAAACTGTGCAGCAAAGATCCTATAGCTCCGATATAGGATCTTTGCTGTGCAGGGACCGAAGACAGCGTGAGAATTCTGTCTTCAGCGTGAGGGCGTGAGAATTGGCTGAAATGCGTGAGTGTCACGCTCAAAGCATGAGAGTTGGCAGCCCTGCAGTTAATTTAAGCTATCACATTGAGGTCCATTTAAATGAGTAACCAAAACACAAAGTACTGTAGACACTTAGCAGGTCAGACAGTATTTAATATTAACATTTCAGGGTGAAGAACAGATGTAGAGTCTTTGACTTGAAAACAAATCTCTGTATCTCTTTTTACAAATGCTGCATGATTTGCTGAATATTTCCAGACTTGTCTCTTTTTATTAAAGGAGTCACCACATTGACTGTAACTATGGCTGTGACCATGAAGCTTTTTTTAGTTGGTTAGTTGACTGTAAACAGTCAGTTTACTTGGGAGGAGGATTTCTCAAATTTAACAGTATATTTTCACTCATGCATGAATGACAGGGACATGCCTATGAAGAATTTAAACAGACAATATTATGTGGAAAGGATATGAATGGGGAAAAAAATAGGACCAGCAGAAAGTCTATACAGAAAATTTAACATCTTGATTAACCAAGTAAATTGCAGTTTATCATTTTAAGTTTCTTTGATTCGTTAAAATATTTCTGCAGTTTCAGTGGGCATGGGACAGAACAAAACAACTCAGTTTGGCAGAAAATGTAAAAGTTCCAAATAGTCATATGATGGTGGGTGTGGGAGTCATAAAATATCATCATGGGGTTGCCGTGTTTTGAGTTTGTGGTTAAAGCATTATTGTCAGAAGCACTTACTTGTCCAATTAAATAAAAAATAACAAGCATTTAATATCGTTGAATCTTCTTGGAATGTTTAGCTGTGTTTATCTGCCTCAGTTGGCAGTTGAAACAAAAATGAATTAAATTCTGAATCTGTGATCTCATGTTTTAGAAAGACGTATACAGACTCTATTGCCTTTCTTTATTTCACTTTTTAGTTGCATTCAGTTTAGCTTAGAGATACAGTGCTGAAACAGGCTCTTCGGCCCATTGAATCCATGCAGACCATCCCTGTCCTACACCCTAGGGACAATTTACAATTGTTTTTACCAAAGCCAATTAACCTACAAACCTGTACGCCTTTATTTGGAATGTGGGAGGAAATGGAGCACCCGGGGAAAACCCACGCAGTCACAGTGAGAGCATACAAACTCTGCACAGACAGTACCCGTAGCCAGGATCGAACCCGGGTCTTTGGTGGGTGTAAGGAGACAAATCTAACTTTACTTATTATTTAAAACATGAAAAACGTATAAAACATTTATTATTTTTTAACATATAAAACATTTATTATTTTGACTGCGAAGACAAGAGAACATCCATTCAAAGACATATTTTTGAATTATTTCAAGTCTGGAAATATTACAGAATTTAATAGCCCTTCGCTTCTGTCCATTAATAGTCCTATTCAGTTTGGCTGAGCAGGGCATGTATCAGAGGTATCATGACATTCTTGGATCATTCCCATGTTACACAGAAAAAAACTATTTTAATGATACCATTAAAGAATCAAGATTCTGTATGTACTTCCTCAGACTGACTGCAAAGTTCAAAATAAATAAATTCAATATTATTACCAAAAAAAAGTTGCTAGAGCTTGGCTCCCTGTACTTTGTTTAGTTTGAGAATTTATATCTGAGAGCCACTGTAAATTGACACGGCCCTACAGGAAAATACGATCCAGAAATTTGGGCGACCCCGATGTTAGACAGACAGTCCAGGCCAGTTTCTCATTGTTATTGATCCCTGAGCTGTACTTACTATGGTTTATGCAGAAGAACATATAAATCTGGGTCCACATTATTACCAGTAGGTCAGCTGAGCTTTGACAATTGGCATTACCGAGAGATAAGCTTTTCGAGAAAGGAGAGCAGTGGAGGTCACTAGTATAGGCTTTGACTAAATTGAAAAAAAAAAAATTCTTACTGCATGTAGAAGTTAGTACTTTTTAAAAACGTATCTTTTTGGTGGTGGCCTGTGTGGGTCTGTACTAGGTCTGTAGATTTTTGTAGGCAGTATGTAGACTAGGCTTCTGTGACAATTCTGGCCCTGCAGCCTTTCTTTCTTGGCAAATGTATCAAGTGGATATTGGCCTCAATAAATACTCATAAAAATGGCAAGTAATACACTTTGAAGCTCAGAATGTGCAGAGATTAGGAATGGGCCATATTTGAGGATTTGAAAGTCTAGCAGATGCCAACAGCAAAGCCAACTACATAAGTTATCCAAAAAGTTTGAATTGTTGATACCTAAATGCAGGAGATGTCACTGTACAGAGGAAAACAACTCACCGTCTAACCAATCTCGATACATTTACACTCAGAGCAGCTGCATTACAATTCCCAATATTTGAAAGGAAGCTAAAGGATTATTTTGAATTTAATTTTTCTCCTTGTGGAATTATGTGGATAATGAATAATATGTCCAAAACTTTATTTGAACAGACTATTTGACTAATTTCAAATTCTTGATGAGAAAACGATTCAGTTTCCTGAAAACAGCTGGGAAGAAACTGTCCCTGAATCCAGAGGTATGCATTTTCAAACTTCTGTACCTCTTGCCTGATGGGAGAGGGGAGAAGAGGGAGTGACCGGGCTGAGACTGTTCCTTGATTGTGCTTGCGGCCTTGCCGAGGCAGAATGAAGTGTGGATGGAGTCTATGAAAGGGAGGTTGGTTTGCATGATGGCCTGGGCTACGTCCACAACTCTCTGCAATTTTTGACACCTACGTCAGACTCCTATTTATAGACTACAGCTCTGGTTTCAATACCATTATCCCAACCAAGCTCATTTCCAAACTCGTGAAACCTGCAGTCAGCACTCCCCTCTGCAACTACATCCTCGACTTCCTAACGAACAGATCACAATCAGTGAGAATAGGTGTCAAATCGTCCTCTACGATAATCCTCATCACTGTTGACCCGCAAGGATGCGTTCTCAGCCCCCTACTATACTCTTTCTAGACTCACGACCGTGGAACCAAATACCAATCCAACTCAATTTACAAGTTTGCAGATGACACCAGCAAAGTGAGCCAGATATCAAAGACTTAGGAAGTTTGGCATGTGCCCAACAGCCCTCACCAACTTCTACAGATGTGCTGTTGAATCATAGTCATAATAAGTCGCAGCATGGACACAGGCACTTCAACACAACTTGCCCAACCTACACTAGTCCCACCCTGCTGCGTTTGGCCCATATCCCTCTAAATCTATCCTTTCCATGTACATGTCCAAATGTTTCTTAAACATTGCAATAGTACCTGCCTCAACTACCTCAATTTGTGTGTAAAAAAGTTACCCTCAGGTTCCTATTAAATCTTTCCCCTCTCACCTTAAACCTATGCCTTCTGGTTCTCATTTCCCCTACTCTGGGCAAAAGACTTGTGCGCTTACCAAATCTATTCCTCTCCTGATTTTGTACACCTCTAAAAGGTCACCCTTCATCCTCCTGCGCTCCAAGGAATAAAGGCCTAGCCTAACCTGCTCAACCTCTCCCTATCAGACCTTCAGGCCTTGGAGACCAGTCTCACCCCAGTCGCTCCTCTTCTCCCTCTCCCATCAGGCAAGAGGTACAAAAGCTTGACAATGCATACCTCCAGATTCACGGGCAGTTTCTTCCTAGCTGTTATAATGCAACTGAACTGTCCTCTCACCAGCTAGAGTGCAGTCCTGACCTCCCATCTACTTCATAGGAGATATTTGAGCTATCTTTAATTGGACTTCATTAGACTTTATCTTGCATTAAATGTTGTTCCCGTAGTCCCTTATCTATACACTGTGGATGGCTTTATTGTAATCATGTGAGACCTTCTTTGGCTGGATAGCACGCAACTGTATCTTGGTACACATGACGATAATAAACGACACAAAACTACGATGGTGTTATCTGCGTACTTGTAGATTGAGTTGGATTGGTATTTGACTGCATAATCGTGAGTGGATAAGGAGTACAATGAGGGGGCAAAATGGGCATCATGGTCGGCATGGATAGGTTGGGCCTGGCTCTGTGCTGAATGACTCTAATGGCTGCCAGTGTGTCGACAATGGGTGATGGAGATGATGTAAGGTTTGAAACTCAGTTTATTATCAAAGTGGCTGTATTTTAATTGAATGGGTACCCCAGGGGTCAGATATATCATCCAACTAGTTTAACTTCATAAATTAAACATTATATTATGTAAATAACAGATCACATTAATGGCAATTCCTAGTACGTTTATTACAGAATAGTGCACTGTACACTTGTCTAATTGACAATGCACAAAGAAGAACCAGTTGGCATGTGGGAAGCAGCACAGAGAATGTCATATTCTCAGCAGAGTTCTTTCTTCCTACGCTATTAAACTTTCAAAGCTAACTACACTTTATAATTTGTATCAACAAAGCAAGTTTCCTCCAGGAAAATGATTTTGTTTTATGTTATAAATGCAGTCAACTGTCATGAAAAAAGAGCATTTAATTAGATATCTGTGTCATATTCTGGATTTGAGGAGAGAACCTTTGAAGACTTTGTAGCTGACGAGCAATTATTTCCTTCATCTTAAGCTGAGTAACAAAAAATAGTGCACAAAGTTTGCCTGATTATGAAATAATCTTTTTATTGTTATAGGGTTACAGCGTCATGGAGTTACACAGCACGGAAACAGGCCCTTCAGTCAAACTCATCCATGCTGACCAAGATGCCCCATCTAAGCTAGTCCCATGTTCCCGTGTTGGCCCATACCCCTCTAAACCTTTACAATGCATGTACCTGTCTAACTGTCTTTTAAATGCTTTTATAGTACCTGCCTCAGCAATCTCCTTCGGCAGCTCATTTGTCATGATATTGGCTGCCCCTTTGAGGCAGTGCCTACTATAGATCCCTTCGATGGTGGGGAGGTCAGTATCTATAATGGACCAGACATGCCCACCATTCTGTGTAGTCTCCATTCCTGGGCATTCGAGTTGCCATTTGTTAATGCAATTAAATGAAGGTGGGAGGTGTCTTAAAATAGAGAGGAAATATCCTCGCCAAGCAACTGGAATACCAAACGCATTGACCATCACACAGAGAACCAATCCGGTCCAGCATGGAACTGATGGCATTGCTGATGAGCTGCAACCTATTAAAATGTGCTGCCTTTGAAGATTAAAGAAAACCAAAGACAGTCTGAAGCTGAATTGGAAACCGAGAATGGAATCAGCAGGGAGAGCAAGAGGAGTAAAGAGATAATTTTTTCAATAAGCTTACATGGTATAACTTGTTTAAATACTGGTGAAACTACGGAGCTATGAACCAGTACTATGGTGACATGCGATAAGCCACATGGACATGCAGGGATTGAGCGAAGAGGATCACCTACAGGCAGAGGAGATTCATTTAACTTGGCATCATGGTCGGCAAAGACATTGTGGTACAAAGGGCCTGTTCCTGTACTGAGTTGCTTTATGTTATAAGTGATTCTCTCAGTGGGCCCTTTCCTCTAACTTGAATATACAGACCCTCCCCAGGTTATGAGGACTACGTATAAACTCTACAGATCACGTTGAAAGTGTGACCATGGGGCAATATAGTTAAATAAAAACAAAGGCCAACAAAGGTGTTCAACTGAACCATTCAGTATTCTCTGCAAGATGTAATGATATTGCTATGAACCAAGTTACCACACGGCAGAAGAAGCCTGTAGCCCTAGAGTGCCTGTGAAATCCATCTCACCGATCTCCCATGTACGGGCTGTACATAAGATGTGATACAATCGACAAAACTTTATTCCTCCCCAGAGGGAAATTGGTCTGTCATTGTCTGCTAACAGTCACAACACACAACAAGGTACACGAAAAATTTGAAATTAAAAGTGAAAACAAAAGAAAAAGACAAGCGACTGTTGTCTGGCTGCCGTATGCACAGCGCCTTCACAGGAACAAATGAACAAACAAACAAACACATTCTTATCCTCTGGGCAGAGGATTCTAAACTAGAGCAAATGTAAACTTTACAATAGCTAAAGACTGATGACAAATTAGCTAAGCAGATTAGAAACCAGAGAGCACCAGAAAACTAAGACAATTAATTAATAATAATACTGTCATTGCATGCCTATGGCCAAGTACCTTGTCAGCTGCATCATTCATAAACGGTATGAAAGAGGATACTTGTTTTGATTTGTTATAACATAATGAGAATTGGGCCTGAAATTCTAATAGTATACCAGGCCAAGTGCAGACCCGTTCCACCAACGCTCCCTACCCGTAGCCCCCACGGGAGGCGTGGTCCTCCAACTCAAGCCGTTCCCGAACGCAAGATTCCAGCACTCCCTCAGCAGTGCTCTTTTAAAAAAAATCCAATTGAACTTGCCCTGCGTGTTGCAATAGCAATTCGCCCTCCCTCAGCTAGTCGAGCCATTGTGACATCATCAGTTGAAGCTGGTCGGTTTGAAATTCAAGATATTTTGATTTTTTTAACCTTTAATCTAATAAATCGAGAAATAAAGCATAACATTTTCAGTGAAAGTGATCTGCCTAGAGGGGAAATACAGTATGTGAATCAGAATATGTAACAATCTTGTGAAAGTTGGCATTTTCAGAGCTTTAATCGTGAACAACGTGTCAAATATAGGATGAAATCTTCAGTGAAGATGATCACTGCTATCCGAACCATTGTGACGTCATCAGTTGAAGCTGGTGGTTTTCATTTCAGTCTTTTGATTTTTTAGACTTTTAATCAGTAATGAGTCGAGAATAAGTCGAGAAATAAAGCAGAAAATGTTCAGATAAGGTGATCCCAGCCTCGAGGGGAAATATGTCAATCGGAATATGCAAAAATGGTATCGTTACCCCGTAGTATTTTTGCGAAGATGTAAAGCCAACCACATATACATACACATATACACACGTACAAGATCAGTCTTTTAATAAGTATATGATGATATGATATATGATATGATAAGCGGGTGATGGGAACAGATTTCCCAAGGAGTGTGTAATTTGTGGTGAAACTGGAATTGTCTGTTGCAGCTACTCCTGTTACTTAAAATACACCTATCCTGACACTTTGAATGCTGCAGGTGACGGAGCTGCGATACCATTGCATCTCTCTTGTGTAGCATGTTTAAGATAATAATTAAAATACATCAATTCACAAGAGAGTAAAAATGGCCACAACATTTGGCTGACTTTAACAATTCTTCTGAGCAGAGAAAATGCCATAAGTTTGCATTTTAGCCTCAAGAATTAGTCATTTCTGGCCTCATTAAGTTATAGATTGTAAACAATTAAACACTGAGCCCATATGGTCATTAAGCTTTAACATCAGCAACAACAACACACGTGGCATTTTATAAAGTGTTATACTTTTGTCCTATAAAACAGTTCGGTAACCAGCATCATTGTCAACAAAGCCAAAGAAATACTCTTCTTTGCAGACAATGTGATGCTGAGTGGAAAAATAAGTTGTGAAAAAGAGGAATAGAATATTCAAAAAAATATATAGGCAGGTTAAGTGAGTGGGCAAGGTGGTGGCAGTTAGTTTAATGCGTGAATATGTAAGCTTATTATCTCTGTTAGGAAGAATAATACAAAACAGATTTTTTTTTTCTATTGCTATCCACTTCCCAGTCTAGTTAAATAATAAACTGGGGCTCATTAGTTAGAACTTCAGTTTCAGTTACAGTTTTAGGGACCCAGGTTCAATCCTAACCTTGAGTGTCTCCTGTCTTGGGAGCACAGTTTCCTGTGTTGTCAGTATACAGTGCATTCAGAAAGTATTCAGACCCCTTCACTTTTCCCACATTTTGTTATGTTACAACCTTATTTAAAAATGGATTAAATTCTTTTTTTTAAAATCATCAATCTACACACAATACCCAGAATGAATAAGCGAAAACAGGTGTTTAGAAATATTTGCAAAGTAATTAAAAAGAAATAACTGAAATATCACATTTACATAAGTATTCAGACCCTTTGCTATGACACTCAAAATTGAACTTAGGTTCATCCTGTTTCCATTGATTATCCTTGAGATGTTTCTACAACTTGATTGGAGTCCATCAGTGGTAAATTAAATTGATTGGACATGATTTGGAAAGACACACACCTGTCTATATAAGGTCCCACAGTTGACAGTGCACGTCAGAGCAAAAACCAAGCCATGAAGACGAAGGAATTGTCCGTAGACCTCCGAGACAGGATTGTGTCGAGACACAGATCTGGGGAAGGGCATAAAACAATTTCTGAAGCATTGAACGTCCCAAAGAGCATAGTGGCCTCCGTCATTCTTAAATGGAAGAAATTTGGAACCACCAGACTCTTCAAAGAGATGGCCGCCCGGCCAAACTGAGCAATCGAGGGAGAAGGGAATTGGTCAGCGAGGTGACCAAGAACCCGATGGTCACTCTGACAGAACTCCAGAGTTCCTCTGTGGAGCTGGGAGAAACTTCCAGAAGGACAACTATATCTGCAGCACTCCACCAATCAGGCTTTTATTGTAGAGTGGCCAGACGGAAGCCATTCCTCAGTAAAAGGCACATGACAGCCCGCTTGGAGTTTGCCAAAAGGCATGAAAACACGATTCTCTGGTCTGATGAAACCAAGAGTGAACTCTTTGGCCTGAATGCCAAACGTCACATCTGGAGGAAATCAGGCACCACTCATCATCTGACCAATACCATACCTATGATGAAGCATGATGGTGGCAGCATCATGCTTTGGGGATGTTTTTCAGCGGCAGGAACTGGGAGACTAGTCAGGATCGGGGGAAAGATGAATGGAGCAAAGTACAGAGAGATCCTTGATGAAAACCTGCTCCAGAGCATTCTGGACCTCAGACTGGGGTGAAGGTTCACCTTCCAACAGGACAACGACCCTAAGCACACAGCCAAGACAACGCAGGAGTGGTTTGTGACAAGTCTGTGAATGTCCTTGAGTGGCCCGGCCAGAGCCCGGACTTGAACCTCATCGAACATCTCTGGAGGGACGTGAAAATAGCTGTGCATCGACGCTCCCCATCCAACCCAACAGAGCTTGAGAGGATCTGCAGAGAAGAATGGGATAAATTACCCAAATACAGGTTGTAGCATCATACCCATGAAAACTTGAGGCTGTAATCGCTGTCAAAGGTGCCTCAATGAAGTACTGAGTAAAGGGTCTGAATACTTATGTAAATGTGATATTTCAGTTATTTATTTTTAATTACTTTGCAAAAATTTCTAAACAGCTGTTTTTGCTTTTTTATTATGGGGTATTCTATGTAGATAGATGATTTAAAAAAATGAATTTAATCCATTTTAGAATAAGGCTGTAACGTAACAAATTGTGGAAAAGGTGAAGGGGTCTGAATACTTTCTGAATGCATTGTAAGATAAATTGTATAAGGTGTAAGGAATATTGGTAGCTGGAATGGAATATAATGAAATATAAAAGTGTTTGTGATAAGATTAAACAAACAACTAGGTAGACAGATAGAACATTTACCGTTATTAAACAGAGTTTGAGTACACAACGGAATTTTCCTGCAGTTTTACAGTATATTGGTCTGATCATGCCTGGAATATTCTGTCCATATTTGGTTTCTGCAGCTAAGAAGGTTATATTTGAATCAAAGAAAGTTCACTAGATGAGACAGTTTTCCAATGAGAAAAGAATGAAAAAGATGGCTCTGTTCTTCAAAGTTTAGAAAGTGAGAGGTTGTCAGATTGACATGTCAGATTCCAGCATATCTACACTGAAGAACATCATCACAGGATAAAGAAATGATGAATTAGAAATGAGATAAAGAGACATTTCTCAAGGGAGAGGCTCATGTTTTTTTTGTAACTCTCTGCCTCCATGTTCAGTCATTAAGTAGATCCAATGGTGAGATTGACGGAATTTAGGAGTGTAAATTAATCACATATCATCGACATTAGGCAGGAAGGTGGAATCGAATTTGGGGATCAGGTTTGATGGTATAACTGGTAAAAATGTATAATAGGCTTGAGAGGCCAAATGTCTTACTCCTGTTCATCAATCTTGAACAGATTGTCTGGAATCAGACATAATTTAAGCAGTGGCTTCAACTTCTTGGACTAATCTGTTTGGCTCTGTTAACGAAAAAGGCTTGGTGAAAAAATTGTTTTCCACATATTTGATTTCCCATAAGTGGCACAATGAGTGATCTCCTGTTATAAATTATAATAGCAGCGACCAATTGGGTGATTAGTAAAATAATGAAAATGAATAAAGGCCTGTAAACAAATCAGATGAATTTACAAACAAATTCCAATTAAATTATACCGAATATTTTTTAATCAATGGCACAGCAAAGCAATAAGGTGTAGCATTAGATGGATAATATAGTGTAATTTACATAGCGTAATTCTGATTCAAAATTTCATCTAACCCTCAAGGGATAAATTTAATACATGTTGGAAATGTAAATAAAATGTGAATCTTCAATGATCATCTGCGCATTGCAAAAAATGAAAAAGAGAGCACTTTAGATCCAAACATATATGGTCAATGTGAAGCTGCTATTGAAAGAGGAAATCATTTTGTAGAATGCTGTCAAGGACATTTGATTAGAAACTGAAATATGTTATTTTTGCTCTGCAATGTAATGGTAAGGCCACTCAGCACATAATGTGCAATTCTAGGCTGTGATGTATGGGAGATAATTCAGAACATGGTGAGAAAACTGTGTGGCATTAATTTAACATGATAGTAAATTCACATAGATGAATTTATCTTCACTGCAGGAAAGATTAGGAGATATCATCCATATTTTTTTTTTCTCAGTGAGAGACATGAATTATTCAATGCGAATAAGTTATTTTGGCTTAAGCTACATTTGGTGATCAAGATATATCGGACATAGAAAATATGTAAACTCCATTTCCCTGGGGGTTCTTCAACCTTCCGTTGAAGTGCAAGAGTTCAGGAGAATCCCACAGAATCTACATCCACACGTGTATGAAATTAGCACTGATGAAGTGAATTAATAGTTTAAATATTGGTCACCAAATTCAACGGACATTTTTAAATTCTCAAGAGATATTGTCATCATTGGCAATGCCTAATTTTGTTTTTGCCCAGCTCTAATTGTCATTAAAAAGTTAGCTGTGAGCCAATGACTTGAACCACAGATTGTTTGGAACAAAATTGTAGGATTTTGATGAAATGATAATGAAGGAACAGTGAAATGATATATTTCTAAATCAAGGCAATCTTCGTGAGTAGATCAATATGTTTTAAAGATAGCTACATTGTTTCACAGATGGTGGTAAGGAATGTTTAGGATGGTGTTCTTATCCTTGCATGAAATGGATTTTGTTAATAAATTCATAAGTCATAGAAGCAAAATTAGGCCCATCGATTCTCCTCTGTCATTCATTCATATCTGAACTATCTTTGAATTCCACAGATTCACCATCCTTTTCCAAAGTATTGTTGGAGCTACACTTATTCAGGCAACTAAGGTGTGTGTGTGTGTGTGTGTGGGGGAGGGGAGATTTAATAGGAGTTACACAAAGGAAATAGGAATCTACACAATAGGAGTTTTACACATAGGGTGGTAGGTGTACTATCACATTGTTTAAAAAACATTTAGACAGGTACATCTTCAGTTTAGTTTATTCTCACGTGTGCTGATTAACAGTGAAATAGGATAGGTTTAGAGGGATATGGGCAAATGCAGACAGGTGGGAGTAGTGTTGATGGGGCATGTTGGTCGGCATGGGCAAGTTGGGCCGAAGGGCCTGTTTCCACACTATATGACTATGACTCTATAACTGGATGGTTTTCCATCATGTTCCTGACTTCTGCTTTGTAAGAGGTGCAAATGCTTTGGGGAGTCAAGAAATTCTCATGTTGACGGATATCCAGTCACTGACCTGCTCACATGGCCACTGATCTTGCTATTTCATTTATGTTTCTGCTCAAAGTGACTCCCGAGATGTTGCTGGTAATAGATTCACCCACAGGAATGTCAATGAAGTTCAAACAGAGATGACTGGATTCCATCTTGTTGGAGATGCTTATATGTTGACACTTGGAGAACATGTTATTTGACAATTATTATCCAATGAATGTCAGCTTTACAATGGAGTTACTAGAGGTAAAATCCCGTAAATTCCCATAAGGTTGTTTTCATTCCTAACGTTTGAGGTCGTAATCAGATCAAACGGAATTTATTAAATAAAGGGTCTGATGAAGGGTCTCTCCAAAGGTGCTGCCTAACCTGCTGAGTTACTCCAGTATTTTGTGTCAATCTTTACTAAATAAGGATCATCCTAAAGAGCTGATTAGTCTGTTCCTACCCCTATTTTGCATGTAATTTTAATAGTATATTGCCAGAGTTGTTCATCAGTTTATATTTAATTATTGTTGCATGCTGCCATAAACACTGTTAATTTTGGTTGGAATGTCATTGAGCCTCTCATTTCATGATAAAACCCTTCTATGGAGATTTTACCGATGACTGTGTAGTGAATCCATGAACTAGCCTGGCTGAGCAGTGGCTGGCATTCAACATCAACCCCATGTTAAACAAAGGTACACAAAATTGCTGGGGAAACTCAGCGGGTGCAGCAGCATCTATGGAGCGAAGGAAATAGGCGACGTTTCGGGCCGAAACCCTTCTTCAGACGTGTTAAACAAATGTTAAACAAATTCAGGCAGAGGCACCTTTACTCATTTTGATGACACAAAAAGATCACTGCAGAAGAGCTGAATCTGAACATAGTTGTAAGGAACTGGTACAAAAAAAGACTCAACGGGTCAGGCAGCATCTCTGGAGAACTCGGACCTGCTCCTGTGAAAATCTGGGGTACAAGCAAATAAACTCCAAACAGCACAATAATCTGATGGAATCTGAAACATAGAAACATAGAAGCATAGAAAAATAGAAAATAGGTGCAAGAGTAGGCCATTCGGCCCTTCGAGTCAGCACTGCCATTCAATATGATCATGGCTGATCATCCAAAATCAGCACTCTGCTTCTTCCCCATATTCCTTTTTTCCGTTCCTGCTTCTCCCCCATATTCCTTTATTCTGGTCTTGTCACCAAAGTGGTTAACCTCACATTATACTGCATCTGCCATGTATCTGCCCACTCACCCAACCTATCCATGTCACCCTGCATCCTCATGGCATCCTCCTCACAGCTCACACTGACCCAGCTTTGTGTCATCCGCAAGCGTGGAGATGTTACATTTAATTCCCTTATCTAAATTGTTAATATATATTGTAAATAACTGGGGTCCCAGCACTGCGCCTTGTGGCACCCCACTAGTCACTGCCTGCAATTCTGAAAAGAACCCGTTAATTCCTACTCTCTGGTTCCTGTCTGCCAACCAGTTCTTTACCCTACCCCCAATACCAAGTGCTCTAATTTTGCACACTAATCTCTTGTGTGGGGCCTTGTTAAAGGTTTTTGAAAGTACAGATACACTACATCCACGGGGTCTCCCTTGTCCATTCTACTTGTTACATCCTCAAAAAATTCCAGAAGATTAGTCAAGCATGATTTTCCCTTCATAAATCCATGCTGACTTTGACCGATCCTGTCACTGCTATCCAAATACGTGGCTATTTTCCCCACCACTGATGTCAGGCTAACTGGTCTATAATTCCCTGTTTTCTCACTCCCGCCTTTGGCTACCCTCCAGTCCACAGGAACTGATCCAGAGTCTATAGAACATTGGAAAATGATCTCTGATGCATCCACAATTTCTAGGGCCGCCTCCTTGAGTACTCTGGGATGCAGACCCTGGGGATTTATCTACCTTCAGTCCCAACAGTTTACTTAACATCATTTCCTGACAAATGTGGATTCCCTTCAGTTCCTTCCTTTGTCCCGTGTGTGAAGAAGAGTTCTGACCTGACACCTCGCTGATCCATATCCTCCAGAGATGCTGCCTGACCTGTTGAATTACTCCAATACTTTGTGGGTACACAAAATTGCTGGGGAAACTCAGCGGGTGCAGCAGCATCTATGGAGCGAAGGAAATAGGCGACGTTTCGGGCTGAAACCCTAGACATTGTCTACTCCAATACTTTGTGGTTTGGTCATAATTCCAGCATCTGCAGTTCCTTGTTTCTCCAGCACAACAATCTCATGTTGTACAACCTTTGTCCAACCAATAGATTGCTTTCCTGCTATTTCTTATTTATTTCACTTTTACAGCACGTCTTGATGTCAGAGAAGATGAAAATCTTTAAGGAATGTGGGGCATTGGTCGCAAGGTATAGATCTGTGAGTATTAGTACCACTGGCTGCAGCTTGACTTACAGTATACAATTTAAGTGCAGGCAGCCGATGACCATTTTCGTTCTCTAACTTCAACAATTCTGTAAATTCTCTCTAAATTCAACAAGATCATGGTTCATCTTGTACCTCAAATGCCATTTTCTTGACCAATCCACCGATACTTTCAATATGTGTGTTTAGATGCTTGTGAGAGTCATCGAGTCATACAACGCGAAAACAGGCCAACCAAGATGGCCGATCTGCACTAGTCCCACCTGCCTGCATTTGGCCCATATTCCTGTACCTGTCCAACTATCTCCTCTGGCAGCTCATTCCATATATCCACCAACCTCTGTGTGAAAAAGTTTCTCATCAGGTTCCCGCTAAATCTTTCCCCTCTGACCTCAAACGTGCAGTATGTCCTCTGGTTCTTGATTCCCTTACTCTGGGTGAAAGATTCTGTGCGTTCACCTTATCTGTTCCCCACATGATTTTATACACCTCTTTAAGATCACTCCTCAGCTTCCTGTGCTCCAAGCAATAAAATACTAGTTGCCCAACCTCTCCTTATAATTCAGGCCCATAAGTACTGGCAACATCCTCCTAAATCTTCATTTCACTCTTTCCAGCTTAACAAAATCATTCCTATAGCAGGATGACCAAAACTGAACATAATACACCAAATGCAGCCTCACCAACATCTTGTAGAACTGTTATATAACTTCCCAACTTTTATACTCAATACCCTGACTGATGAAGGCCAATGTGTCCAAATCCCCCTTGACCATCCTACGTACCTGTGATTTTCAGGGAACAAAGTACCTGCATCTTAGATTCCTCTGCTCTATAACACTCCCCAGAGCCCTGCCATTCACTGTGAAGGTCCTTCCCCGGATTAACTCCCAAATTACAACACCTCACACTTTTCTGCATTAAACTCCATTAACTAAACCACAGCCCACTTGCCCAGCTGATCAAGATTCAGCAGTAATTTCTGATAACTAATTGCTATCTACGACAACACCTACTTTAGTCATAGAGTGATACTGTGTGGAAACAGGCCCTTCGCCCCAACTTGCTCACACCGGCCAACATGTGAGGAGTTTGGGGAAACTTTCTAATCTCTTACCTCGACAGAGATCCGATTTTTTTTTTCCCCGTATCGTATCTCCGTCCGCACTGCGGCCTAACATCGAGGAGTTGCCGGCCTTTGCTGGAGGCCGACTTCGAGAGTTCCACCGCGGGAGACTGCGGGATTTTAACATAGCGGTGCTCGAGGTTTCTGGTCAGAGACTGACTTCGGGAACTCCAAGCCGCAGGAGCTTTGACCACCCGACGCGGGTGCTTCGATCACCCCGACACGGGGGCTTCGATCGCCGGCTGCCAGAGCTCCCATAACCCCTATGGATGGTTCGACTGCCCCGACTGCGGGAGAAAAATGAGGGAAGAAGGTTAGACGTCATTGCCTTCCATCACAGTGAGGAATGTGGGTAATCCGCTGTGGTGCACGTTTATGTTAACTTTTATGTACTTGTGTGTTTTGTTGCTTTTTTAGTATGGCTGTATGATAATTCACATATCACTGTACCTTAATTGCTACACGTGACAATAAAAGACCTTTGTTTAAAAAAGAACTGCAGATGCTGGAAAAATCGAAGGTAGACAAAAATGCTGGAGCAACTCAGCGGGTGAGGCAGCATCTATGGAGCGAAGGAATAGGTGATGTTTCGGGTCGAGACCCTTATTCCTTTCACCTTTGAAACCTTTTGAAATCTTTGATGTCCCAGCTACACTAGTCCCATCTGCCCTGGTTTGGTCCATATCCCTCCAAACCTGTCCTATCCATGTACCTGTCAAACTGTTTCTTAAACGTTGGGTTAGTCCTGCCTCAACTATCTCCTCTGGCAGCTTATTCAAATTTGAATATCACTGTACCCTAATTGATAAACGTGACAATAAAAGACCTTTATTCCATACATCCACCACTTGTGTGAAAAAGTTACCCCTCAGATTCCTACTCAATCTTTTCACCTTCACCTTAAACCTATATCCTCTGGTCCTCGATTCACCTAGTCTGGGCAAGAGACTCTGTGCATCCATCCAATCTATTCCTCTCTTGATCTTATACACCTCAATAAGATCACCCCTCATCTTCTTGCGTTCCATGGAATAGAGTCTCAGCCTACTCAACCTCTGCCTATAGCTCAGACCCTCTAGTTCTGACAACATCCTCGTAAATCTTCTCTGTACCCTTTCCAGCTTGACAACATCAATCCTATAACATGGTGCCTAGAACTGAACACAATACCCTCAATGTGGCCTCACCAACATTTTATACAGCTGCAACATGACCTCCCAACTTCCATACTCAATAATCTGGCTGATAAAGGCAATGTGCCAAAAGCCATTTTGACCACCTTATCTATCTGCGACTCCACCTTCAGGGAGCTATGCACCTGCACTCCTAGATCCCTCTGCTCTGCTCCCCAGAGCCCTATCATTCACTGTGTAGGTCATGTTCTTGTAAGGATACCCAAAATGAAACACCTCACATTTTTCTGCATTAAATTCCATCAACCATTTCTCAGCTCACTTGGCCAATCGATCCAGATCCTGCTACAATTTTTCACAACCATCTCCACTATCTGCAAAACCACCCACTTTTGTATCATCTGCAAACTTTCTAATCTACCGTGTATGTTGTCATCCAAATCATTGATGTAGATGACAAATGGTAATGGGCCCAGCACCGAACCCTGAGTCACACCACCAGTCACAGGCCTCCAGTCCGAGAATCAACCCTCCACCATCACCCTCTGCTTCCTTCCATGAAGCCAATTTTCTATCCATTCAGCTATTTCTCCTTGGATCCCATGCGATCTAACCTTGGATCCCATGCGATTTAAATGTCACCCGCAAGCTTACTAATTAAGCCATGTACATTCTTACCCAAGTTGTTGGTATAAACCGCAAACAACAATGGGCCCAGCACTGATCCTTGCGGCACACTACTAGTCACGGGTCTCCAGTCTGAAAAACAACCTTCCACCATCACCCTCTGCTCCCTTCCACAAAACCAATTCTCTATCCAGTCAGCTTGCTCTCCATGGATCCCATGTGATCTAACTTTCCAGAGCAACCTAACATGCGGAACCTCATCAAATGCTTTGCTGAATGCCACATAGACAATATCTATGGCTTTGTCCTCGTCAACCTTTTTGTTATAATAGACAATAGTCAATAGGTGCAGGAGTAGGCCATTCGGTCCTTCAAGCCAGCACCGCCATTCACTGTGATCATGGCTGATCATTCACAATCAGTACCCCGTTCCTTCCTTCTCCCGATATCCCTTTACTCCTCTATCTTTAAGAGATCTGTCTAACTCCCTTGAAAGCCTCCAGAGAATTGGCCTCCACTGCCTTCTGAGGCAGATAATTCCACAGTTTCACAACTCTCTGTTTTTCCTCATCTCCGTTCTCATGGCTTACCCCTTATTCTTAAACTGTGGCCCCTGGTTCTGGACTTTTTCACTGCAGTTACTCCTGCAGAAAACTAAATCAGATTTGTAAGACACGATCTACCTCATGCAAAACCACACTGATTATCCCTAATCAGCCCCTGAGGAATGCATCAATATCATATCCCTCAGTATCCTTTCCAGATACTTACCTGGCATAGATTTTATGCTCACTGGTCTATTGTTCTCACATTTTTCTTTGCAGCCATTCTTAAATATAGGCATAATATTAGATACTTTCCAATTTTCCGACATCTCACCTGTGTCTGATGAAGATTCATATATTTCAGCCAGTCCTCCTACAATTTCTCCTTGAGCTTCCCATTGTGTCCATGGATATATCATATCAGGTAGATTTATATACCTTCATACGCCTTAGTACTTCCAGCACCTCCTCGACCATAATACACACTGTCCTCAAGTCATCACCATTAACTATCCTGAGTCAGCCTCGATAACAATCAGCACGGGAGCACCTCAAGGCTGCGTGCTCAGCCCCCTGCTGTACTCACTCTATACCCATGACTGCGTAGCGAACCACAGTGCAAACTCCATCATCAAGTTCGCTGACGACACCATTATTATGGGGCGTATCACTGATGGGGATGAGTCAGAATATAGAAGAGAGATCGAGCAACTGTCCATATGGTGCCAGCGCAATAACCTGGCCCTCAACACCAGCAAAACCAAGGAACTGATTGTGGACTTTGGAAGGAGTAGGAGGGGGACCCACAGCCCCATTTATATCAACGGGTCGATGGTTGAAAGGGTCAAGAACTTCAAATTCCTGGGCGTGCACATCTCTGAAGATCTTTCCTGGTCCGAGAACACTAACGCAATTATCAAAAAAGCTCATCAGCGCCTCTACTTCCTGAGAAGATTACGGAGAGTCGGATTGTCAAGGAAGACTCTCTCTAACTTCTACAGGTGCACAGTCGAGAGCATACTGACCGGTTGCATCGTGGCTTGGTTCGGCAATTTGAGCGCCCTGGAGAGGAAAAGACTACAAAAAGTAGTAAGCACTGCCCAGTCCATCATCGGCTCTGACCTTCCTTCCATCGAGGGGATTTATCGCAGCCGCTGCCTCAAAAAGGCTGGCAGTATCATCAAAGACCCACACCATCCTGGCCACACACTCATCTCCCTGCTACCTTCAGGTAGAAGGTACAGGAGCCTGAAGACTGCAACAACCAGGTTCAGGAATAGCTACTTCCCCACAGCCATCAGGCTATTAAACCTGGCTCGGACAAAACTCTGATTATTAATAACCACTTTCTGTTATTTGCACTTTACCAGTTTATTTATTCATGTGTGTATATATTTATATCATGGTATATGGACACATTTATCTGTTTTGTAGTAAATGCCTACTATTTTTCTGTGTGCTTAAGCAAAGCAAGAATTTCATTGTCCTATACAGGGACACATGACAATAAACTCACTTGAACTTGAACTTGAACTTGAGTTTCCCGTCTTTCTCCATGTTAAAAATTCAGGAGAAATACTAATTGAGAAACCTTCCCCATCTCTTGTGGCTCCACATGGAGATGACCACTTTTGTTTACTTATCCATGGTTCTTTCTATTCTCTCACCAGAGCCTCAATTTCTCTTGTCATCCAAGCTTCCTAACACTGACCTGCCTTGCCCCTCACTCCAACAGGAACATGTATGTGCTGAACTCTCATCATTACACTTTCAAAAACACCCCATTTTCCAAACGTTCCTTTGCCCACAAACAACCTACCCTAACCAACTTTAGCAAGTTCCTGTCCGATACCATTAAAGTTGCCCCTGTCCCAAATTAGAATTTTATCTTGTGGGCCCACTCTATCCCTCTTCATATTATTTTAAAGATAATAGAACTGTGGTCATTGGTCCCAAAAGCCTACTGACCCTTCAGTGACTTGCCCGTCCCAATTTCTGAAGGGTAGATCAAGCTTTGCCCTCTCCCTGGTAGGGCCCTATTGCCTAAGGAAACTTTCCCAAACACATTTCACAAGTTCAACCTCATCCAAGCCCTTGGCACAATGACAGTCCCAGCCTATATTGCAAAAGTGGAAATTCCTTATCACGACAACCTTATTAGTCTTGTAGTTGCCTGTAATCTCCTGACATATTTGGTCTTCCAATTCCCAACATGGTGATTATTACCTTTTTATTTCTCAGCTTCACACCATCAATAATATCATGTTGGACTACTGCAGTGACATTCACCTTAATCAGAGGGTAAGGCATGTCTTTATTATGTATAATCTGCTGTTCCATTCAGTTTTATTCTGAATGTATTTTGTCAAAGTGGCTTTGTGCAACTGAGTGGTTTGTTGGATTTTGGCAAAGAACAGTTAAGTGTCAACTACATCTTTATTTGTCTGGAATCACATTTGGCCAGACCATGTAAGAAAATCAAACTTCCTTCCTTCCTCAAGAATTTTAGAAAATCAGATGGTGCTTTACAATCCATTAGCTATTTATTCCAGACTGTTAACTTGAATAAATTTAATTTCCCCAGGTGCTAGCGTTTTGAAATACATTTTCCAGATCTTTTGTTCAGTTATTTGGATTACAAGCAGCTAGTTCCATTCCCAATAAATATTGAAAATATGAAACTCCTGAAAGCAATTATTGCCGCAATGATTAACCTCTTTGGCCAGGCCAGTATTTATCATACAACCTTGAATGTACTCAGCTGATAGTTAAACCAGTGAAGGTGCTTGAAAGAGCAATTAATATGGATGTGGTGTTAAACATAACCCAGAATGGATAAGAACATGTTTATCCCCCTAAAAGTTATCATATTTTTGATGATCATATTTTCTATTACCTGTACCAGATTTCTTGGTGCAGCACAGTGGTGCAACTAGTACAGTTGCTGCCTCACAGCGCCAGAGACTCACATACAATCCTCTGATCTCTGGTGCTGTCTACGTGGAGTTTGCAAGTTCTCCCTGTGACTGCATGGGTTTCAGCCAGGTACTCCGTTTTCCTCACACATCCCAAGAACGTGCGGGTTTGTAGGCTAATTGTCACTGTAAATCACCCCTTGAGTGTAGCAAGTGAATGCGAAATTGGGATAACATAGAACTTGTGCGAATAGGTCGACATGGACTCATTGGGCTAAAGAACATGCTTCCCTGCTGTATCTTTCAATTCAAATTCAATTCAATTCAATTAATTGAAATCTAATTCTTATTCCTCCCACGGCAATTTCCCCTGGATTATTGGTCAAGATACAGAACCACAGTGATCATATGAATACAAATCCTTTAGAATGAAATGTGCTATGAAAGTCCAATTTTAATGTAAAGAGGAAATTAATCAGATCAGATTCCAAAAAGCTTTTAAAATGGAAAGCCCAAGATTTGCGGATGGTGAAAAAGAGATCCCAAAAGTCCTTTCAAAATGTAAATAATAACAGGCAAATTAAGGATCAGAAGGAAGATCTTCAGGCACAAACAGCATGTGCGAAATGAATGATTTACATCCATCGTCACTCAAGATAGAATGCTGTCAATGTCACAGTAAAGGGTAAGAGGATTTGGAAAAGAGAAAAATATGTATTGAAAATATTGGTGGCTCTTCCATAGTAAATCACAAGTTTCAATTGAATATATTCTTAAGTTGTTGAGCAAATAAGGAAGATAAATCACTGAAATTTGCCAATCTATTTTATCTATCATAAAGGGTGACATTTATAATGCCCTCAATATCCAGCAAAAGAAGAACTAATTTGTAACAATTGCCTCTGGAGTATTGTAGTAACTTTATAACAGAGAAATTGAAAAAAAACACCACTTTGTGTTAACCACACGTTGATAGTTTGAATTGAGATTTTCAATCTAACTTAATATTTTAAAGACTTATTTTGCTTATCCAGCTGATTCAATCTTCTCTAGACATTTTGTTATAATAAATCAATTAAATACTAGATTTGGAATAGATTGAAGATGCTGGAAAGTAAATAGATTTACAGGGATCCCTTGCCACAGATTTTATCTAATATAGCAGCAATTACCATTTAATATAAACTGTACATATCTATAGAATTTATAAAGCAATACAAAGCATAAAGGAACTTGGGAAAAGTTGATTCTTCAAAGATACTTTTTGACTCCGATAAGTTACTATCAGGTCTTGTGTTGCATTAGAGATTTAAGGCACTTTTAGTCAAGATATCCTCATGACAAAGGAATTGAGCCAACTGATGGAAAGAGCATCTGGTGGATCGTCTGATGGACATTAAAATTGCCTATTGGCACTGCGCATTGAGGCTAGCACTGCAACTGAAAAACTTCATCCAACATGTCTAGCCGATGAGCACTGTACAGGTTGTTGGTGAAGATTCCAATCATTCCTCGTGGCATGCTCAACTTCCACTGTTCACTTACTATTGCAGATTTAAAAGCAATCGAGGAGGACTCCTTGAAACAATTTCTCGAGATTTCACCAAGGATATCTCTCTAAGGATATCGTTGACTGATTGGGCATGGTTGTAGAAACACACTAGAGAGAAAGCACCTTGCAAGGGGTCATCATCACCTTGAAGGGGGTCCTCTTTGTCCTGCAAATGTGAGGACGATGTGAGACCAGTCAGTGTAGTACCAGCTGCTAGTGGAGGTGGAGGGGCAGGAATGTGAGGTGGGCTTCTTCCCCTTTGTAGGTGTGACGCATTCCTCTTCCCTTGGACCACATCCATCAAGGTGAGCATTGCCACATCTGAGAACCTGTGTGCTACCTCCCCTGATTGCTATGCTCTGGTGAGTTGGTGGACAGCTGTCTTTTACCTTCCTGTTCATCGTGGGTGTGAATTTCAGACAGCGCTCCCCTGCTTTCACTAGCCCCTGCCTTTGCTATGTGTGTGTGTGTGTGTGTGTGTGTGTGTGTGTGTGTGTGTGTGTGTGTGTGTGTGTGTGTGTGTGTGTGTGTGTGTGTGTGTGTGTGTGTGTGTGTGTGTGTGTGTGTGTGTGTGTGTGTGTGTGTGTGTGTGTGTGTGTGTGTGTGCGCGTGTGTTGGTGCGTGCGTGCGTGTGTGTGTGGTCGATCCAGCTCACGGCTTCATCGCTGACGGTCGATCCAGCTCGAGGTTTTTTAGGCGAGTGCCCTCGAGCTTGAAGGTCGAAGCCAGTCGCTGTAAAGTCGCGTTAGTGGGGCAGGCCCTTTAGGGGCTATGGGTGAGTGGTGGAATATTGCATTGGGGGAACGGTTTGCGTTGGGGGAAAGGGTGAGTGGTGGAATATTGCGTTGGGGAATTGGTTGCGTTGGGGGATCAGGCATCCCGTGTGTCAAGTCTTATCTACAAACTTCAAGATTTTATATGCCTCATTTTATATGCCTCACCCATCAACCTAATTTGCCCCAGGGAAGTACATCTCGGTTCAGCCTGCCTCCATATAATTCAAGCTTTCCAGTCCTGGTTACATCCTTCTGAATCTTTCCTGCATCCTTTCCAGCCTAATGGCATCCTTCCTAAACAAAATGGTTAAAGCCCCTCTCTAGTGACTTGTCCATAAAATGACTAAACTCACCCTCCAGCAATGCTGTACTGTCAGAGTTGCTGTATTTTGGATGTGATACAAACTGAGTTTCAGATGTAGGATGGAACTTCATAATACTATTTTGAGCATTGTTATAATAGTTGTTCTTGTTTTTCCAGCCAAAGCAGTGTAGCTGCTGCTGCTGTTTGCTGCTGATGGCGCCGATGATGGCGGCCACGGTGTACTGCTCCTTGCCGCTTTTGTATGTGTTTGTTCATTGGTGTCATCTGTGAAAACCCTACAAAGATTACTTTCACGAGAGAGGTACTCATAAACATCGGACATACAGTACCTCCAGACATCGTTCCGGATTTCTCTCACTCGCTGGATTATTCGGACATACTCGTCGGCGGGGCTGTGGCTGCGTTCAAGGTCTTGAGACGGAGGAGGACCTGTGGGAAGCGCTCTGGAGCACTCATCCGACTCCGGCGACGAGGATCACGCACACCACTACCGAGCATAATCCTGGCAAACGTACGTTCTCTCAAGAACAAAGTGGACGAACTGCAACCCCTGCGCCGGACAAACAAGGATTTCTCTCGAGCCGCTGCTCTGTGCTTCATCGAGGCCTGGCTGTGTGAGGGACAATTTACACTTATACAAAGCCATTTAACCTACAAACCTTTACGTCTTTGGAGTGTGGGAGGAAACCGAAGATCACAGAGAAAACCCATGTGGTCACGGGGAGAACGTACAAACTCCGTACAGAGAGCACCCATAGTTGGAATCGAACCTGGGTCTCTGGCAATGCAAGTGCTATAATGGGGCTTTTTCACGGGGCGAGTTGACGCAAGATGTCACCAGAGTGAAGAGGTCGTGGTCCAGCACGAGTCTCGCATGATATAACGGGGGTAGATAAAGAGTTCCCACGGTACTCGGCATTTCTGTTATTTGTGCGAGTGACTTGTCCGTTTCCCGAGCTTTCGCGTTAAATCTTGAATGAACATCGTGAACTACACGTGACACAAATGATGTAACTTTTTTTTTCACACACTATAAATATCCTCCCTTGGTTGAATTGGCTCATTTGGAGACATGCCTATACTAAGTAATTTCGAGTACAGGATGGTGGTTTTTTTCATTGACGCGCTGTCTGCGACTTTTTTACTTTGCAGCTGCAGGGCACAGACAGACTTATAAGAGAAGTTTAAGTTAACTGCAAACACAGCACTTTTACATCAATAGCAATGTATGTTTTTAAATCTTGGATAACATTAAATGGTTCTCCTCTTGATGAACTTATATATCGTTATATAAACTCACATGAGCACTCGGGAAACTCGGCAGCCTTCGTCTCCAGCAGGTTCCTTTTTCTCTCCCTGTTTCTATAATCCTCTCTGGATTTATCGTAGAGAATCTCGTTAAATTGGTACCATTCTACAAGTTCCCCCTCTTGTTCCCTGGTGAAGTTATATGGCCTTACCTTCTGCCATCTTCCCTTTACATAAGCGTCTGTAGAGGCTATTCCTACAATGGCTACTGGGGAGGCAATCTGAAATCCACCTTGCTCACCCTCTCCCTGCTCCAAGGAGCCCACAGACAGTGTCATCTGTGGCATCTCCTGTTGCCTCTCCACCTGTCTCTCTTGCTGCGTCTCCTCCTCATTCTCCTGCATGGCAAAAACATCTCTGACACGCTTTACCCCCTTTCTTTGAGATTTTCTGGGAGCCATCTCTGCAAGTGTTCCTGTTAAAAAGATTATCCAACAATGACAATTAGGTGGGACGTCCTCGAAGGACACATGTTCCCTTGTCGATATTGAGACCACCTTTTTACTCACCTTCTGTCCCCTCTGTCCAGCTTCCGGGTTTACCGTTCGCAGGAGTTCCCACGCGCTATATCTCTAAAATCTGAAGTTAGGTAATGTCTAAAGGAACTGCAGACGCTGGTTAATGCTGGTTAATATGCACAGAAGGACACAAAATGTTGGTGTAACTCAGCAGGTAAGTCAGATCTGGGAAGAAAAACATAAAAAGCTGGAGTAAGTCAGCGGGTCAGGCAGCATCTCTGGAGAAAAAGAATAGGTGACGATTCGAATCGGAGCCCTTCTTCAGACAGCCTAATCGGAATTGAGTCTGAAGATGTGTCTCGTCCCGAAACATCAGCTTTTTTTCTCCAGAGATGCTGCTTGACTCGCTGAGTTACTCCAGCTTTTTGTGTCTGTCTTCGGTTTAAACCAGCATGTGCAGTTCACTCCTTACACGGGTCTCTGTACAACATTGATTGGTAGCGTTCCGGACCCCTGGACCCGAGGACTCCGACCTGTATCTCTCAAAGAAGTACATGTGAAAAATTTCTCACGGACCATACAAATGCGTAACCTTTCAGTAAAGTCCCTTTTAAAGTCCCTTTTAAAGATTATAGTTATTTTCTTGAATCTCAATAACATAACTCATGAATAAGTTGATGTCCATATGCGGATGCAAATCTTTATTTTTATTTATTTTTTAAATTCAATCCCACAGAAGATAATTTTTACTCACCTTCTGTCCCCTCTGTCCAGCTTCCGGGTTCACCGTTCGCAGGAGTTCCCACGGTACCCGCAAGAGTTATTACGGATATCGCACTGGCCACTACGTTCATATAATGTTGCAATACTCAACCACAAGTGTACAAGTCAATCTTGGAGAAATTCAAACTTTCTTGAATTTTCTCCCGAGTGACCAAGTTACACGATTACCTGCCGTTAGTGCTACGGTGGTCCACGGTGGTCCACAAATGCCGTACTGTTATCGCACGAGGTTCCCATGATGTTAAACTCCGGTTAACTCTTGCGTCAAGTCGCCCCGTGAAAAGGCCGCTTGGCAGCAATGTTACTGCTGCGCCACAGCATAGAAGGTTACAGACAAAGTGCTAGGAAATAGAATTGGTGTAGATAATAGACAATAGGTAATAGACACAGGAGTAGGCCATTCGGCCCTTCGAGCCAGCATCAACCATTCAATGTGATCATGGCTGATCATCCCCAATCAGTACCCCGTTCCTGCCTTCCCCCCATATCCCCTGACTCCACTATCTTTAAGAACCCTATCTAGCTCTCTCTTTAAAGTATCCAGAGAACTGGCCTCCACTGCCCTCACAACTCTCTGTGAGAAAAAGTGTTTCCTTGTCTCCGTTCTAAATGGCTTACCCCTTATTCTTAAACTGTGGCCCCTGGTTCTGGACTCCCCCAACATTGGGAACATGTTTCCTGCCTCTAGCGTGTCCAAACCCTTAACAATCTAATATGTTTCAATAAGATCCCCTCTCATACTTCTAAACTCCAGAGTGTACAAGCCCAGCCGCTCCATTCTCTCAGCATATGACATTCCCGCCATCCCGGGAATTAACCTTGTAAACCTACGCTGCACTCCCTCAATAGCAAGAATGTCCTTCCTCAAATTAGGGGACCAAAACTGCACACAATACTCCAGGTGTGGTCTCACTAGGGCTCTGTACAACTGCAGAAGAATCTCTTTGCTCCTATACTCGACTCCTCTTGTTATAAAGGCCAACATGCCATTCGCTTTCTTCACTGCCTGCTTTTCCCATCATGCTTACTTTCATAGACTGATGAACAAGGACCCCCAGATCCCGTTGTACTTCCCCTTTTCCCAACTTGACGCCATTTAGATAGTAATCTGCCTTCCTGTTTTTGCTACCAAAGTGGATAACCTCACATTTATCCACATTAAACTTCATCTGCCATGCATCTGCCCACTCCCCCAACCTGTCCAAGTCACCCTGCATTCTCATAGCATCCTCCTCACAGTTCACAATGCCACCCAACTTTGTGTCATCTGTGAATTTGCTAATGTTATTTTGAATCCCTTCATCCAAATCATTAATGTATATTGTAAATAGCTGCGGTCCCAGCACAGAGCCTTGCGGTACCCCACTAGTCACTGCCTGCCATTCTGAAAGGGACCAGTTAATCCCTACTCTTTGTTTCCTGTCTGCCAACCAATTTTCAATCCATGTCAGCACTCTACCCCAATACCATGTGCCCTAATTTTGCCCACTAATCTCCTATGTGGGGCCTTATCAAATGCTTTCTGAACGTCCATGTACACTACATCCACTGGCTCTCCCTTGTCCATTTTCCTAGTTGCATCATCAAAAAATTCCTGAAGATTAGTCAAGCGTGATTTCCCCTTCGTAAATCCATGCTGACTCGGACCGATCCTGTTACTGCTATCCGAATGTGTGGCTATTTCATCTTTAATAATTGACTCCAGCATCTTGCCCACCACCGATGTCAGGCTAACTGGTCTATAATTCCCTGTTTTCTCTCTCCCGCCTTTCTTAAAAAGTGGGATAACATTAGTTACCCTCCAATCCACCGGAACTGATCCTGAGTCTATAGAACATCGGAAAATTATCACCAATGCATCCACGATTTCTAGAGCCACTTAAGGAAGTACCCTGGGATGCAGACCATCAGGCCCTGGAGATTTATCAGCCTTCGGTCCCATCAGTCTACCCAACAATATTTCCTGCCTAATGTGGATTTCCTTCAGTTCCTCCGTCACCCTAGATCCTCTGGCCACTACTATATCAGGAAGATTGTTTGTGGCCTCCTTAGTGAAGACGGATCCAAAGTACCTGTTCAACTCATCTGCCATTTCCTTGTTCCCCATAATAAATTCACCTTTTTCGGTCTTCAAGGGTCCAACTTTGGTCTTAACTAATTTTTTCCTCTTCACATACCTAAAGAAGCTTTTACTATCCTCCTTTATATTCTTGGCTAGCTTACTTTCGTACCTCATCTTTTCTCCCTTGGAAACTTAATGGTCAGTATGGATACGATTATGGGCCGAAGCTCTGTTTCTGTGATTTATAATTTTATGACTGAAACAAATTTGCTGTGCCCAGATTGGTACTACCTTTCCAACATTATGTCAGTGACAACACTTCAGAAGTATCTCATTGTTTTGGGAAACCCTGGAAGGGAAATGAAAAGTAATTGATAAATCTGAGACTTTCTATGCTTTATTTGTAATGCACATAAGAGAAAGGTTTACCAGGGTTACCCTTGGTCTACTTCCATAATAATAATAATAATAAATTTTATTTTCGGGCGCCTTTCAAAGTCTCAAGGACACCTTACAGAAATTAACAGAAGAGAAAAAAACATATAGTCGGAGTAAAAAGAATAATAAGGACATCACCAATACACAAATTAAAGACAGAAATCGCTCCAAAGACAAAAAATCAAAAAACACAATGTGAAGAGAGAGCAGCGGCAGCTAAAGCGCGCCAGCGTTCATTCTCCCTTCCGACAGCCATCTTGGACACAGACTAACATGTTTACTTACACACAAAAAAATCATCCCCCCACAGTGGATACCATTGTGGGGGAAGGCACAATGTCCAGTCCCCATCCCCAGTTCACCCAAAGTCAGGCCTATTGAGGCCACCGCTATTGCCTCTACGGAGGCCCGATGTTCCTGGCCGTTCTGGCCGGGTGGTGTTGCCCCGGTGTCGGGAGAGTCCTCACAGCAGCTGGGCCACCTGGAACGGCCGCTTCCTAGCTGGGGACCGCGGCTTCCGAAGCCGACAAGGCCGCGCTGGGTTGGAGCTCCCAGGCTCCCGATGTTTGAATCGGCGCCGCCCGCTCCGCTCCGCAGACCCGCAGCCCGGAGGTGTTGATTTCGGCGGTCACAGCTCACCGGAGCTCCAGCGCGTCAATCCAGCGCGGCGACCCAGGCAAGGCATCGCCCGCTCCGCTCCGCGATAGCGCTCCAGCGCTGTGCCGCCAACGAAGCCGAGGTGCTGGGCGGTCCCCGCCAGGAAACGGCGCTCCACGCCCGCTGGTAGGCCACGAGGACGGGTCGACGGGGCAGCCCGGAGAAAAAGCTGCCTCACCGACCAGGTAGGAACCTAGAAGTATAATTACCCCCTTCCCCCCACATTAAGAAGTCCATTTCTCCAACAGACGAAGAACAAGACTTACTAAAAACTTCAAAAAAAAATGAATTAAACGTACGGCTGCTGGTTAGCAGCCGCTCCCCAAGATGGCTCCTCCACAAAGATGGCTCCTCCATGTCCTGCAATGTAGTCACAGGTTAGTTACTTATCTAGACTTGTTACGTTTAGCTTCTTTAGACATATTTCTTTGGTGTTGTACTGACATGTTACAAGCGATCTTTAACTTTTGCAAGGTCAGGCGTTGTATACTGATATGAGTCATAATGTTTATACTTAACTTGGGAAATAATCAGACAAGCTCAGGCATAAACCAGCTACCATTCAAATGCATTTGCAGTCAGGTGATGTATAAGCTTCTCTGTTTTAACTGTTGGGCTCATAGGCTTTGATTTCCATGGGTGAAAGATAAATGAGCAACTCCAAATTACTTTAAATATAATTTCAGAGCCAAAGCATAAAAGTACAATTTACACATTTCTGGCAAGACCAGACCAAATATTTAATTAAATCACACCCTGAAATTTATTCTTGTAAATATGAATTATGAGAAACATACTGTTAATATTTGGCAAAAAAAACTCACACAAGTGATTTATGGAGCAAAGGCATCAAATTACGTTTGTTTTTGTGCCACTTTCTTCATCTATTCATGTGAAACACTTTCCCAATGTCCCTCCTATTCAATTGTGCAAGTGATCTAATTTTCCTGTATTACTACTATCAATGGCCGTGTTTAACTATTGATGACCTTCCAAAATATTGCGCATGATTATCTTGGCAAGATTTTCTCTGTCTTCCTACTACGGACAATTGACCATGTCCTCCTCAACATATATGAAAGTATAAGAGGCATAGATAGGATAGAGGGAACCTTTATCCCAGGTCGGAAATATCAGTGACTACAGGGCTTAGCTATTAGGCGAGAGGTGCAAAGTTTAAAGGAGATGTGCAGGACAAGTCTTTTGCAGAGAGGGTGGTGGGTGCCTGGAATGTGCTGCCAGGGGTGGTGGTAGAGGTAGGTATGATTAAGAGGCTTTTAGATAGGCCCATGGATATGCTGGGAACAGAGAGGTATGGTTCCTGTGTAGACACATGAGGTTAGTTTATCTGGATATGATGTTCGGCACAGACATTGTGGTCCGAAGGGCCTGTTTCTGTGCTATTACATTATTAGCTTATTTTCTTGGCATCTTCTGCTTTGAGATCTAAACTCAGTGAGCTTTCCTGACTCGTATCAGCTGGAACACTGCAATGCTCCTGACCACACTGCATCTGTTCATCTGCTAGAAATGCTGGCCTCTGTGCTGCTTCCTTGGCACATGATTTAAGGTCGATGTTTTTGAGGTTTGTGAGGGTGAGACAATTGACGTCTCCAAATCAATGTGCAAAAAGGGTTGTTAATTTGCTTATATCCACTTGCACCTCTGTCTAAGCCCAATCACACCACCTAAGGAAAGATAGACCAGGAAAAATAATGTGTGTAGGAAGTACACTAATGAAAGGCTAGTTCCATGGTGTTGGTAAACAGAGATAAAAATTGAGAAACAAGAAATTGCAGATGCTAGAATCTAGAGCAAAAAAAAAAACTGTTGGAGGACCTTCAGGGTTCAGGCTGCCCCTTTCAAGAGAAATGGACAGAAGAAGGATCTTATCACAAAACATTGTCTGTCTATTTTCCTTCGCAGATACTGCCTGACCTGCTGATTTTGTTCTGCACTGTGTTCTTTACTCAATTATTGACTCAAAATTATTGACCCACAAAAAATACAGATGATGCTGGGCAAATACCTGATGATGGATCATGCAAAACATTACACAACAGGCTTGGTAAAAAACATAACGTTGCCAGGAGCACAACAGGGTAAAAGTGAGAACACACGCCAGGATGCAGGTATGCCCACAGAATCTGTAAACAGTACATTATGGTTTTCTATGGGAGGATAAACGATAGATGAATCAATTTGTAGTCCCTCATTTGTACTTATCTGGGTATCTTTGTCAACAACACGCTGGAGATGAGGCTTCTGATTAAGGAAGTGCAGGAATCAGCAAGCTGCCGCTTGGATTGCTGTGTAGAATGAAGAGCAAAGTACCAACAAATGAGATCAGGTCATAGAGCCGTAGAGTGAAACAGTGTGGAAACATGCCCTTCGGCCCAACTTGCCCAAAATGTCCCAGCAACACGAAAATGATCACGATTTGATCACTTGCACAATTGAATAGGAGGGACATTGGGAAAGTGTTTCACATGAATAGATGAAGAAAGTGAAAAAAAAACAATCTGGTGCCTTAATGCTATAAATCATTTGTGTGAGTTTTTTTTGCTAAATATTAACAGTATATTGCACATAATTCATATGTACAAGAATAAATTTCAGAGTATGATCCAAACCTGTGCCTGTCTATCTGCTTCTTAAATGTTGGGATAGTCCCAGCCTCAACTACCTCCTCTGGCAGCTGGTTCCATACACCCACCACCCTTTGTGTGAAAACGTTACCCCTCAGGTTTCTAATAAATCTTTTCCCCTTCACCTTGAACCTGTGTCTGGAAAGTGTTAGGTGGATGCAGATGAGGGTTTTTTTTTTGTTTGGTAGATGGTTGGATAATAGCCAGAGATGAAAAGACGATAAAATGTGCCCTCTGGTTCTCGATTCCCCTACTCTGGGCAAGAGACTCTGTGCATCTCCCGATCTATTCCTCTCAGAATCTTAAGGGCCTGTCCCACATGGGCATCATTTGCTCATCATTTACGCAAGATCATTTACGCCGCACGACGCGCGCGTCATGATGCGCACGTGATGCGCGCATGGTGCGTGGTGACGTAGGCAGTGACGCGCGGTTACGCGCGGCGCCCCAGGATTTTGGAATTCACAAAATCTTCGCGCGCCACCAATGTGACACGCAAATGTCGCCCAAGTGGGACAGGCCATTTATACACCTCTATAAGATCACCCCTCATCCTCCTGCAAAGGTAGGTTGCAAATCTCCCAAGTTCATAGTAAGATGGCAAAACTAGGGGGCACAATTTCCCGACAGATTTCCCATAATTAAAAAAAACTTTCTTTCACAATGCCACCCATTCAACTGAACCCAGATAGAAGCAGTCATTCTTAATTTATAACCTTTGAACTACTTAAGCAGCCACTGTAGTTCTGCTTGAGGTACAGTTGGAGTGTAATACTTTTTGGAAAAGTAAATATTTGTACGTTGCTGCCAAAGGGAAAAAACAAAATTGGAGTCATTTATACTCAGATATTCACTGTATTACAGATTCCATAGTGAATCAGTTGTCTTTATTTTGAATATACTGTATTTATTATTATTTATGTGAACAGTAGAACAGCAATTTAATTCAAAAGACACTGTCAATGCTCGCATGCAACACATGCTTCAAACATTCTGTACAAATGAGTAGATAAAATAGTTAATCTGAAGTGAGAAGTTTGAAATATATAGTTAGGTGGGGTCATTGTGGTGGGAAGGGCTTGGGGAGTTTGTGAAGGGGCGTAAGTATGTTGTGGCTTTTGGAGTCTTGAGGAGGGAGAGCGTGATGAAGGGTCCCGAACCAAAACGTCACCTATCCGCGTTCTCCGGAGATATTGCATGACCCATTGAGTTCCTCCAGCACTTTGTGTTCAGATCAGTTGGTTTGCTTTGTGTGTCATCATGCTTCTATGTGAAGGTAATGTGATAATATGTTTTTTCTATGCAAGTTATGCCATTGTATCATGTGACAGTATGACATTCCTTTGACCCATTTTCATGGGCGATGGTGCCCTTTTATAATATATCTGGCACATCTAATGTGACATGTAACCTAATTGGATTCATACCCATTTCTCCCTTTCCCCCTTCCTCCGTCACCTTCCACGTACATTCCCTTCTCTCCTTATCTTACATTTTATCGTCTTTTCATCTCTGGCCTTTGTCCAACCATCTACCAAACAAAAAATAACCCTCATCTGCATCCACCTGACACTTTCCAGACATTGGACATTCCCGCCCCACCTCTCTTCCAGCTTTCTCCTCCCCCCCCCCCCCCCCCCCACAACAACAAGTCTGATGTAGGGTCCCGACACGAAACGTCTCCTGCCGTGTTATCCAGAGATGCCGCCTTTCCTGCTGTATTACTCCCAGCACTTTCTGTGTGTGATTTTTTTTTTTTCAAATCAATTGTGTAGCACGTCTTCCAAGGCTTTGAATTATTTGGCAAAATTCACTGTGTTCCACCTAACGCGACTTTTGCTGCGGTGGTTCCATCCACGGTCACACACATAACACTGAGAATTCCAGGATGACAAAAATCCCGCAGCAGTGCATCATTGACACCTCATCTTTAAAGTGATCAATGTCTATGTCATGGCCACAAAATGGAAAAGTTGATTCTAAGAATCTCTTGGAAAATCCCTAGGAGTTTCAACGTTACCACACAGTACTTGTACAGCAAGTACTCTCATCATTATCGGCGCTCACTCGAAACGAGTATGACTGTGTGGTCATGGAGGATGCCTGTGTGTGACTTTGTTTAACGTGGGGAGACTGGTGCACAGATACCCACCACATGGTCCTTGACAGATCTGGGTCAGGATCCAGTGGCATGGAGTCCAAGACGACCGGGGACCCTTTTCTGCTGCAGCCTTCATCCGCCTTCCCAGCTGTTGTGACACTCCACTAAAGTCAGCCATCATCCTCCCCCTGTTCCACCGTTGAGGTCTTGTTTGGATTGCTCTTTGTCAGTGACCTCCCCCTCAACCTTACCGCCATGAGTGACCTTACCAGGAGCATAGCTCCAGATGACATCGCTCTCAGGATCTTAGGACCACACAAGCTTCTCCACCACGACAAGGTGACAATCCACGGAGGAACAAGCACTCTATCATCCTGCACAGTTAGGGTTGCCAACTTTCTCACTCCCAAATAAGGTACAAAAGGTCAAAATACGGGGCAAATTCCCGACGGCAATTCGTTAACTGACTCACCTGTGGCTGGGTGAATGATGAGTTGGCCCGGGTGCTGGTCTGCACACAAAGCACAGCCGGCAGGCCAGCTGAGGAGTTTTGGCCCAGGCGACGTCGCTCGCAAAGTCCAACACCCCAACTAACTCATGAACCGAAGATTGGCCATGAGAAGGAGGGGTAGTGGTGTCGGCGGTAAGCGAAGGTCCGAAGGTCGGACAGGTGGCCGGGTTGCCACCCGACGGGGCCATGGGCGAGGCACTACTGCTGCACTCCATGGGCTGCACTACGTTGGGACGGGTGAGGCGGGACCGGCCGCGGTGCTCCAACCTGACAGTCCCATCGACCCGAGTAGTAGCAGTCAAATACGGGACAATGGTGATCCCGTATGGGACAAACCAATTTAGCCCAATATACGGGATGTCCTGGCAGTTGCCAACCCTATGCACAGTGCACCCTATAGAAAATGGTGAAGACTGAGGAAGGGTCACGAGGAAAGGCCTCTATAAGATCACCCCTTATCTTCCTGCACTCCACGGAATAGAGACCCAGGCTACTCAACCTCTCCCGAAACCTCACACCCTCTAGTCCTGGCAACATCATATGCTCAGCCGTTGTGCTCAAATCTGAGACTCCTGGAGTGAAGTGGTACACGGCTTCACCCACCAGGGACTTGGCAGAGGAGATAATCGGCTGCAGCCCAGTGACTGACACATAACTAAACCCCTCAAGCCTACCATCTACATTCTGCCTCGTGCCTGGTATCCAAGTAGATGGACGCAAATGCTCAATGTCAGATATAACAATGTATTGTCTTCCTCCTCTGAATGGAGCAGATCTACTGCTGGTGTTTGGCCATGTGGCAAGAAAAACCAGAAAAGGCACAAGAATATGTCATCATATTGTACTGGAGGTCTCTACAGGTGTCAGGGGTTATGGGGAGAAGGCAGGAGAATGGGGTTAGGAGGGAGAGATAGATCAGCCATGATTGAATGGCAGAGGAGACGATGGGCCGAATGGACAAATTCTACTCCTATCACTTATGACCTTATGACTATACCACAGGACTATACTTAATGTCCAGGACTATACTTAAGCCACCTGGGTCTTACAAGTCAGAGGTGATTGGGGAATGAGAGAAAGAGGACTGATTGTAAGCATGTCGCCATCTCTGATTTACTTCTGGCCTCTGGCTTTATGACCATTATCACCAGCTTCTTCTCCCCAAGATAGCACAACCTCTGGTTGCAGCAGGGCCCCCTGAAGTCCGGTGCTACTGTCAATGTTGGCATTCTCCCAGAAGGGTGAAGGAGGATTGTTAGTGATAAGTTTCCCATGACAGACTGACTGGTATGTGGTATAAAATAAACAGAATTGAAAAGCTTAGAGCCATAAGGTCATAAGGTCCTAAGTGATATGTGTAGAATTAGGCCATTTGGCCTATCAAGTCTATTCCGCCATTCAATCAGGGCTGATCTATCTTTCCCTCCTAACCCCATTCTCCTGCCTTCGCCCCATAACCTCTGACATGTGTACTAATCAAGAATCTATCTATCTCTGCCTTAAAAATATCCACTGACTTGGCCTCCACAACCTTCTGTGGCAAAGAATTTCACAGATTCATCACCCTCTGACTAAAGACATTTCTCCTCATCTTCTTCATAAACAAACGTCCTTTAATCCTGAGGCTATGACCTTTAGTCCTATACTCTCCCCTACTGGAAACATCCTCTCCACATCCACTCTATCCAAGCATTTCACTATTCTGTACGTTTCAATGAGGTCCCCCATCATTCTTCAAAACTCCAGCGAGTACAGACCCAGTGCCATCAAATGCTCATCATATGTTAGCCTACTCATTCCTGGGATCATTCGTGTAAACCTCCTCTGGACCTTCTCTAGAGCCAGCACATCCTTCCTCAGATATGGTGCCCAAAATTACTCACAATATTGGCAGTGAAAGGCATGACACCTAATGAAAGAGTGGTTAAGTACAAGAAAGCATAAGAAACACAATAATAAGTAGTTCCTTGGTCACTACCACAGTTTCACTGTAATTTCTGTAAAAATAATCTATAATAGACAATAGGTGCAGGAGTAGGCCATTCGGCCCTTCGAGCCAGCACCGTCATTCAATGTGATCATGGCTGATCATCCACAATCAGTAGCCCGTTCCTACCTTCTCCCCATATCCCCTGACTCGGTTATCTTTAAGAGCCCTATCTAGCTCTCTCTTGAAAGTATCCAGAGAACCGGCCTCCACCGCCTTCTGAGGCAGAGAATTCCACAGACTCACAACTCTCTGTGTGAAAAAGTGTTTCCTCATCTCCGTTGTAAATGGCCTAATGCAGCTAGAGGTTGAGTGATTCTGAGTAGAGGATGCTGGTGATAATGGCCATAAATCCAGAGGCCAGAAGTGAATCGGAGATTACGGCATGCATATAATCAGTCCTCTTTCTCTAATAACTAAAGATACCATGTTTATGTGTATCTTTGATCCTCTGTGGTCAGTCTTAGGAACCACCCACCCAGAAGATGTGGCATTGGATTTTGTAGTCCAGTTCCATTTGTCCTCCTTTATCTTGCCTTGTGACTGACATTGGATGGGGAGGATTGCTCATCCGTGGTAGAGTTAGATGGTTTTAGTTAAATTATTTTGTAGAGGAAAGAGTTCTGGCACCAGTTGTGCCTTACAGACCTGGAACAGAAGCCCACAGACATCCTGTGCAATCAAGCGAATGTGTATATTATCCCTCAATTTCTTTTTCTAGCTCTTGTGACTGTGCACTTAACACCAGTCGTTAAATAATAATATTGGCTTTCTTTCCTCTGTTTTGTCGGCAGATTTAAGGATTTCATAGGTACTTTTACACTATCCAGTTGTTTTCCAGAAATTCAAAATGCTAATAAAACTGCCTTAATAATTAGTCATAAAGGCGCAGCTGCAATATCCTGACCAGTCCTCTGCCAACCAATGCTTCTCAACTGGAAACCTGCATTCTGGTGTTGCCACTAATCAGCAGTCTGCTTGAAATATTACTCTTGGGAGTCTAAAATGCATCCTTTCTTAATAAATATCATAACCAGCCACAGAATGGCCGAAAGAACACATGTAAAATGTCTCTTGTGCAAAATATATCTCTGTAGCCCTGCTCAAAGTTTTACTTTAGATTTTAAATTGATATTATAACCTTCAGCGCTAACATATTAGATATCAATTTCAGGTAGTTGTCCACAGCGTTTCTTTCAGAAGTAAAATCGTATGTTGCTTATGTTGAGTAAATGAACAAATGGATTAAAATTATTTTCTTTGATACTTTAGCAAAATTATAATTGTGTGAAATTTAAAATTTATTTGGCAATCTTAAGGATACTGCAAACCAGCCACTGTAAAATTAAAAGTAATTGATACCAGATGCACATTATCTAACCATTTATACACTGATTTGGGGTCCTTTTCCAGAAAGCCAAAATGATAATGGTTAATGTCGCGAGAGTGGATTTTGTATAGTAAAATTAACAAGGTACTACAAGTAATGTGTAATAGATTTGTTAACTAAAGTCAAACCACTTTAGATTGAAAGGACACTGTTAGCATGGATACAACATTGGCCAAGAATCAGAAAGCTGAACAGACAGTGTTGTTAGACTGCCTTGAGTATGGCAGATGATATAAATAACAAGGAGGTGGGAACAAATATGAGAACCAGGATAGGTGATGTTTCAGGTTGGAACCCTTCTTCAGACTCTCCCCCCAAGTGGTGATGGGGGGTAATAAATTGGAGGTGAGATAAGGCTAGAACAAATCAGGGCCAGCAACAGATGACCTCAGGAAGGGTGGAGCCCATAATGGCCCACTGTTGGATGGGGAAGGTGTGATAACGAGGAAGATACAAGGATACAAACAGTAGAACTGAAACGATGACAAGGTGGGGGAGAGCAGAGAGAGAGGAGAGGGGAAAGTAATCAACATTCATACCACTGGGTTGTAAGCTGTCCAAGCAAAATATGAAGTGCTGTTCCAAAATGGCCATTGGGTGGGCCAAACATTGCCTCGGTATAGATGGCTGAAGCTTGTGGCTTGGGACAAATAGAAGAAATACTTTTGATTTTTTGCTGCCAGTCATCCAATTTGAGGCAAGAATAGTAGCTGCAGAAGAGAACACCTGGATTATCACTGAGATCTTGAAACAGTGGCATGAGGGCCATACTCATAGGTTCTGGAGCATAATAAGGGCAATTTGGTTCATCTAGTCTACTCAGCCATTCAATCATGGCTGATCTTTCCCTCTCAACCACATTCTTCTGCCTTTGCCCCCTGACACCCGTACTAATCAATACTCCTACTCTGCCGGGTATGACAAGTACCTAAAATGACCTGATCTACTTTTTTTTATTAATCTCTATCTGCTTATATTATTGCTTATACATTTAAGTTATAAAGCTCTGAGAGAAAGCCATCAGCATATTTTTCTTAAGTAGAATGTGGAAACCGCAACAATATATTCACATAAGATGAATAAAGAAGACCAAAGCCGCACTAGATATACATTCAAACAGAATTCCCATGAAAAAAAGGAGAAATTGGAAAAATGAACTTTCTTTTATTAAATGAACTAATTTAATAAAGGAAAGGGTTAACAATGAATCCAGTCTTGAAGTCGGCGATGTCACTTAATCGTCTCAATTGTGCCTCAAATTTGCCATGTGCCACTTTGTATTACGTGCATACTTTTATTATATTATTTGCAATTTATGCAGAAAATTTGAACTTAATTGGCTTTTCCTGACGTTCTACCAAATGCTCTGAGGCTCATCATCAGCAAGCACATTTGCCCTCATCGTTTTGTTTTCATTAGAGAATTTCCTACAAGACTGCAAACAGAGAGAACCCAGCCAAAGCGTTGCATCCGCTTTCACACATGATAAAGCCACACTTGTTTGGCACATTAACTAAACGAAAAGAGCAAAAAAGTACAACCTGACATGTGTGTACAATTTTTGGCACGGATTTTTCCTTTAATCATTTTTAATGTTTGCGGTTTACAATTCACTGCAGTGAAATTGGTTCAATTTCAGCAATTTTAACAAATTGATCTGCAGTTTTGAGAATAATGGGTTTCCTGATGGGCTGGAATATAGGTCTTATCTAAATAGGAAATCACAAATTTTTTAAACTGTTTTTCAGACAATTAAACCAGAGGTTGCAACATGTGAAGATTCAGACCTCTTCCTTAAAATGGGTGTGAACTGATTAGAGCAGCCTAGGGCATGGCTGACGGCAGCAAAGGGCAGCTTGGATCTTTTTTAAGCTTCAGACATCATTGACATAATTTTTTCAAGCAACTGAGTAGATAGTAATTGCCAGTGGACATCTTGCCACAGCAGGCAGTTGGTAAAACTGTGAAATTGAGCTTTGATGTGAGCAAGGAAGTGGGCAGGAATGTATATTTTATTACAGTATTGTATTGTATTGTATTGTATTGTACTGTATTGTATTGTACTGTACTGTACTGTATTGTACTGTATTGTACTGTATTGTATTGTACTGTATTGTACTGTACTGTACTGCACTGTATTGTACTGTATTGTACTGTATTGTACAGTATTGTATTGTACTGTATTGTACTGTATTGTACTGTACTGTATTGTACTGTATTGTACTGTATTGTATTGTATTGTACTGTACTGTATTGTACTGTATTGTACTGTATTGTATTGTACTGTATTGTACTGTATTGTACTGTATTGTACTGTATTGTACTGTACTGTACTGCACTGTATTGTACTGTATTGTACTGTATTGTATTGTACTGTACTGTATTGTACTGTATTGTATTGTATTGTATTGTACTGTACTGTATTGTACTGTACTGTATTGTACTGTATTGTACTGTATTGTATTGTACTGTACTGTATTGTACTGTATTGTACTGTATTGTATTGTACTGTATTGTACTGTATTGTATTGTATTGTACTGTATTGTACTGTATTGTATTGTATTGTACTGTATTGTACTGTACTGTACTGCACTGTATTGTACTGTATTGTACTGTATTGTATTGTATTGTACTGTATTGTATTGTATTGTACTGTATTGTACTGTATTGTACTGTACTGTATTGTATTGTACTGTACTGTATTGTATTGTATTGTTTTGTGGCCATGTGATGTTCCTCCTGGTGCTCTGTTTTCCACCCACATCCCGAATACGTGCAGGTTTGTAGATTAATGAGTCCATGACGATGATCTATCACTAGGTTTATGTTGTCCCACTTTCTTGTTCACTCTCTACACACTTGGGGCAATTTGCAGAGGCCAGTTAACCTACAAACCCTCACATCTTTGGGATGTGGGAGGAAACTAGAGCATCCGGAGGAAACCCACACAGGGAGAATGTGCAAACTTCACAAAGACAGCAACCGAGGTCATGATCAAACTGGCACTGTGACGCAGTGATTCTACCAGCTGCACCACAGTGCCACCCCTGAACATATGGAGCTGGATATGTCGGAAGAAACCAGAGTACCTGGAGGAAACATGCGCTGTCACAGGGAAAATATGCAAACTCCAAAGACATCAGCGTAAGTCAGGATCAAACTCGGGTGTCTGACACTGTGAGGCTACACCTCTACCATCTGCACCACTGTGCCACCCTTAAGATCCTTAATTCAGATCTGTCAAAGGAATGAAGAATTAAAGAAGCTTATCAAGACAAGGAAATGAGAAACCCATAGATAGACACATCTCCAAATAGTCTGAAGAAGGGTCCTGACCCGAAATGTCATATATCCACTGTCTCCAAAGTTACTGCCTGACCAGTTGAGTTACTCCTGCATTTTGTGACTATCTTTAGTATAAACCAACACCTGCAGTTCCTTTTTATTACAAAGGAGAAACCAAGATGTAAAATTGAAATGTTGCTGGATGGCGGCCAATATTAGTCATTGAGCACAAGGATGGTGAAAGGGATGATGTGCATTTGGGTTAGAGTAGTTTAGTTTAGTTTAGCTTGGTTTATTGTCACATGTACGGAGGTACAGTGAAAAGTTTTTTTGTGCTATCCAGTCAGCGGAAAGACTATACATGATTACAATCGAGCCATCCATACTTAGTTCAGCTTATTGTCACGTGTACCAAGGTACAGCGAAAAGCATTTATTGCGTGCTAACCAGTCAGCAGAAAGACTAGACATGATTACGTTTGAGCCATTTACAGAGTATAGATACATGATAAGGAAATAATAACGTAAAGCCAGTAAAGTCCGATTAAAGATCATCCGAGGGCCACCAATGAGGTAGATCATAGTTCAGAACTGCTCTCTAGTGGTGGTAGGATGGTTCAGTTGCCTGATAACAGCTGGGAAGAAACTGTCTCTGAATATGGAGGTGTGCGTTTTCAAACTCCTATACCTTTTACCTGATGGGAGAGGGGAGAAGAGGGAGTGGCCAGGGAGCGACTCATCCTTGATTATACAACTGGCCTTGCTGAGGCAGCGTGAGGTATAAATGGAGTCAATGGAAGGGAGGTTGGTTTGTGTGATGGTCAGGGCTGCGTCCACAATTTGCTGCAATTTATTGCGATCTTGGATGGGGCTGTTCCCAAACTGTGTTCAGATACAGGTTAAAGGGAATAATGTTAAATGCAAGATAAAGTCCAGTAAAGTCTGATTCAAGATAGTCTGAGGATCTGCAATGAGGTAGATGTAGGTATGTTGCAAAGCCTACCTGAAGCGTCGTTGAAGATCTGCTGCTGAGGCTGTGCGCGATTTTGGCGCCGTTTAGAGGGGGCGGGTTTAAAACGCGATTTTCTCTAAGCTGTTCCAATCGAAAATGTTCAGCCTAGTTAATTATTAACGAAAAATCGCTGGAAGACCCCGTCGCAAAAGCTATTATTAGGTTTAAAGGCCTTGAATAATAGTTATAGTAGTTTAAAAATCAATCTTTAAACCCGCGACCGTCATCAACCGCAGGGTCTCATAAAGAAAATAGCAGAAGTTAGGTTGTATATTTTTACATTCAAAAGGGCTTCTAAAGATCCTTTTATACAAAATTTAATATTGCGAGTAGCTCAATTTGGGCCCATTATATCGCGCAGTATTTTTCTGGGCATTTGAGGCACAAATCTACCGCAATGTGAACGTTCTAAACCAGCGCGTTCCACAGGGACCCACTGGAAAGCTGATTTAAATGGGCATTTATTTACAGCAATTGAACACTGAATTCCTTCCATTTGGCCTATAAATTAATGTAAATGAGATTTAAAAATCATGTTTTATTGTGAATTATTTGTGAATATTATTTGGACATTTAGGCTATTTAAAAATGTTAATCATTTATTAAGAAATAGATAGATGTTTAGATCTAGTAATTGAAGTCTGAAATTAGCTACAATTAGGTAACTAACTAATTATATGCTTTAATTTCAGGTCATCCAAGTAAGATTATTTTATATTTGTTTCAGAATGCTTCAATCTATGATAACTGAAAATTTCATTCAGTTCTCTTAATTTTTAAGAAAGTTATGGGCTTTTGACTGTTCACGATCACAACTTTTTTGTTATGTCCATAGAAAATCAATAGGGAACAAGATGCTCATTTCCGAGTATGAAAATGGCCATAACTTTTTAAATACTTGAGATATGAAAGTGAATTAGATGTCAAATTAAACTTATTTTTATGCTTTATCTGATGGGATAAATTACAGACTTGATTTTTAAAATCTCAAAATTTTGTAACATTGCTAGTAGATGGTACTAGAAGAGTTTAAGATAAGCTCAAGATTACTGAGATATAAAAAACTCCTAACAAGTTGCTGCCTGTGTTGTTGGGATTAATCATAGAAATTCACAAAATAGAAAGCTGATCAAAGTGCTCTCCTTGCTACAATTCAGCAGTACAGTATTTCTGAGTGGCAACTCCAACAATCTGGCACATAGTGCTGTGCTTGCAACCAGTTGATACCATAGCAGCATTTGGGAAATTGATCATGTAGCTTGACAAGGGCATTCAGAGGTCTCGTGAAGCACAGAAGCTCCAGAACGAGTCTGACAAGTGTTTGGACGATTGCCTGCGGCAAGGCTGACAGCTGGATGATAAGGTGGAGTTCCAGCGGAAACTGTATTTTCACTTTGAGAACTGTATTTGCTGCAAACAGGTGCACAGCAGGCCAGTGACATTGAAAATGGGTTTTTTTGATATTTATGTTCCCGTGTTTCCCTCATTTTGGAGGATCGATTTTTACCTGGACCAGGTATTGAGCAGGCATGTCAGTGGAGCACCGAGCACCCACGACTTCATCAGAATGAGACCCAGGCCAATTTCACTCTCGGCCCCATTTAACACACGAACGATGAGGTCATCTTTCAGTCTTCCGCACAATCTGCCGGCCCAGCCATGTGACGCTTCTCTCATTTATCTTTTTCTACTTGAAGCAATGTTGCTTTATGTTCTCACTTCACTCCTCAGGAAAACCTGCTGGCTGTGGAGGTATCAGAAGGGTAACTTCCTATAACTTTGAAAGCTACCTCTCTATCCCTACAGACCACACATCACCAAGGTTCTCCTGATATGTTCTTGGAGCTCATAGACTAATAAAGTGATACAGCGTGGAAACAAGCTCTTTGGCCTAATTGCCCACACCAACCAACATGTCCCATCTACACTGGACCCATCTACACTGGATCTATCTATCTATCTATCTATCTATCTATCTATCTATCTATCTATCTATCTATCTATCTATCTATCTATCTATCTATCTATCTATCTATCTATCTATCTATCTATCTATCTATCTATCTATCTATCTATCTATCTATCTATCTATCTATCTATCTCTGATCTTGTTATCTTCCGGTTTGGTGGTCGTTCTATTTGCACGAAAACAGTACACGATAGTGCTACGATTATTTGCCTGTTCACTCACTGTTCTCCTGTGCTGCGAGTGTACCAAGCTCACTCCCCCCTCCCTCCTCCTGCCTACACACCCCTCCTCCTGCCTACACACCCCTCCTCCTGCCCACACACCCCTCCTCCTGCATACACCCCCCCCCCCCACAACCCCCCCCCCCCCCCCCCCACGTCTGCAAGGCCTCTCTAAGATAGCTTTGCTCTCAAGGCATGGGGCTCTTCAACCACTCCTCTATTGCTTACTCATTTCTCATCACATATGCCCTTCTCTGCCCGCATTTTGCAATGAAATGTGGGGCCAATTTTAACCAGGATCTTGTGTAGGATGTGGTGGAGGCAACAACATAAAGTCCCTCCCTCCCCCTGGAAAATCTTGAGCAGACTTATCTTTTACGGAGGTAAAAGACCAAAGGAAAGTTCATAGAATCTTTGTGCAAATTCTCTGACCATTTCCTTCCATGGATGCTGCCTGAGCCATTGATTCCCTCCAACAAGTTGTTCCTTTGTTCAAGATTCCAGCATCTGGGGTCACTCGTGCTTATACTCCATCATCCACTGAATATGCTCGGTGGATTAACAGGCGCTGAGATACGTGTACAATGGTGTATTATAGTGGACATCTTATGGGCACGACTGTATGTGCCTTCATGTCCATGTCTGGCCATATATGGTGTCTTGGGGGCTTCAGGGCAGGAGACATACATGTGATTATCAGCACGGTGATGACACTCAGAATGTTTTCAAAAACAGGTCACCCACCCAGCGTGGACCTCTGATCATCAACGTCCAATGGGGAGAGAGGCAATACAGGGGTTACTCGAATAGTGAAATCCCTCGTCCCCTAGCTCTAGTCTGAAGAAGGGTCTCGACCTAAAACATCACCCATTCCTTCTCCCCAGAGATGCCGCCTGTCCCACTGAGTTACTCCAGCATTTTGTGCCTATCTTCGGTTTAACCCAGCATCTGCAGTTCCTTCCTACACAGGTTGAGATGTGAGTTGTGACATTCTTGTGCTTGGTTTAATTCTCCCTGCAGGTCAAGATCAGAACTTAACTCAACTTCCTCACTGCAGGATCTTTCCCAGCAATTGCCACCACTGTTACATTAGAGAGGTCGCCCGATCACAGTACTCGCGAGGAAATTATATCATCTACTTTGGTTTCAGTAAGGAACAGGTGGCGTCTCCAGCACTGGAGTTTGCCAGCATTCCTGGCCTTCCCTCTAATGCCAGCACTCATTGATCGCACACGTGTTGCCATGAGGGTTCCCCATAATAACCTAGTCCTATTCATCAACGGGAGAGGTTCCTACTCTCTCATTGTGCAGCTTATTCTGGATCATGAGACAATTTTCCTCACGGTGACAGCCATGTTTCCAGGAGGTGACTCCTTCGTCCCGAGAGAGACCGCACTGCCAGACATTTGCATTAGTCAGCATTGACGGGAGTGGTGGATGGCAGTGGGACAAGGCCTCCCTCTGCTTGTGTGACTGCTTACAGCAGTGAACTTTCCCAACATCGCAGATACATTTACCAAGCCGATTAACCTACAAACCTGCACGTCTTTGTATTGAGGGAGTGCAACGTAGGTTTACAAGGTGATTCCCGGGATGGCGGGACTGTCATATGCTGAGAGAATGGAGGGGCTGGGCTTGTACACTCTGGAGTTTAGAAGGATGAGAGGGAATCTCATTGAAACATATAAGATTGTTAAGAGTTTGGACACGCTAGAGGCAGGAAACATGTTCCCGATGTTGGGGGAGTCCAGAACCAGGGGCCACAGTTTAAGAATAAGGAGTAAGCCATTTAGAACGGAGATGAGGAAACACTTTTTCTCACAGTGAGTGGTGAGTCTGTGGAATTCTCTGCCACAGAGGGTGGTGGAGGCAGGTTCTCTGGATGCTTTCAAGAGAGAGCTAGATAGGGCTCTTAAAAATAGCAGAGTCAAGGGATATGGGGAGAAGGCAGGAACAGGGTACTGATTGTGGATGATCAGCCATGATCACATTGAATGGCGGTGCTGGCTCGAAGGGCCAAATGGCCTACTCCTGCACCTATTGTCTATTGTCTATTGTCTATTGTCTATTGTCTATGAACACAGATACAAACACCATGCAGGTGTAAGGGTGATAGTGCAAAGTGTCATTCATCTCATCATGGTGTGTATATATCTTCTTCTTGTGTATGGCGTGCGCAGCCTAAAGTTGTAGGACAACTTGTTCTATTTGATCTTATTTGATTGTGCACACCGGGTTGATTGCATTTGTCGAAACTGGGCGGACCATGTGAAGGTTGCAATCTCCCACCCCGTGTGTATATATGAGAGCAATAGATAGGGTGAATACACAGAGTCTTTTGCCCAGAGTAGGGGTATCAAGAACCAGAGGATATAATGTTATGGTGAGATGGGATAGATTTAATAGGAACTTGAGGGGTTACTTTTACAGAGGGTTGTGAGTGTATGGAATGAGCTGCAAAGGAGATGGTTGAGCAACATTTAAAAGACATTTGGACAAGGACATGAATAGGAAAGGTTTAGAGGGAGCTAGCACAAAATGCTGGAGTAACTCAGAAGGACAGGGATGTCAGAGGTTATGGGGAGAAGGCAGGAGAATGGGGTTCAGATGGAGAGATAGATCAGCCATGATTGAATGGCAGAGTAGACTTGATGGGCCGAATGGCCTAATTCTACACCTATTCCTTATGACATTTAGGGCCAAGACCCTTCTTCAGTCTGAAGAAGGGTCTCGACCTGAAACGACACTCCTTCCATCTTTAACCAAGTGTGTGATTTTTCTTCCAAAAGGATCTGATTTGCAGTTAGTGTTAACTTTAGTGATCTTTTAGCTAACCAAAAATGGCTGCAATCCAAATTCTTGCCTGGATTTTAGCTTTAGGTTGTGAGCATGCTGAATATGGATACATTGCACATGCTGTTTTACTCTCCAACTTGTTAGTAATCATCATCTGGCCTTTTTAATTTGGCAGGAAATGTTTAGAAAAAAAAAAGATTTTAATATTTCAAGTAGCTGTTCACACAGCTGAGAATCCTGCTCATGTAAAGACATGTAAGGCAGTGTAAACTGCCAACACCACAATAGATTTCCGCTCTTGGCTGCCTTCCCGAGCGATTGACGTCACTCCACATTAGACAGCATATTTTGTTCTCTTTCTTGGATGCCTGTTCCACGGCAATCCAAAAACAGGCTTTGGAGAGAGCTCACAGTTGTACACAGTTCAAGATATTTGATCCAGTGTTTGTCCTGCAGCAGCAGTAGCGATCGCAAGACGACATACATGGAGTGGTGGTGGTGGTGGTGGTAGTTTTGCGGGGGGGGGGGGGGGGGGGGGGGGGGTGCTGCATCAGAGATGACAATCCGGCAGTCACGTAGCCAGGCTTGATACAAAACAAACAGCCAGCAGAACGAGAGAGCAAGGAAAGAATAGTGTGTTTATGCGGGTGTGGGCGCTCTTTGGTTGCAAGTAAGCAGAGCAAACAGGAAAAAACGTCATCAAAATGAATTTTGATCAGTACTCCGGGGAGGTCGTAAACGTTTGCTGCAAATGATAATGGAAAATGATTCAGTCGTCCCTTTAAAGGAAAAGGAACAGATTTATCTGTTCTATGCTGCACATTGGGGTGACACTGATTTGCAGAAATGAAACGACACCAGTGATCTTGTGACTAATTATACTGGCATTCCAGAAAAGCTTCAGTGGCCTACAGCAGATCACAAATAACAATGGTGAGCAGTCAGTGCTCATGCTTACCCACAAGTGCTGATAAATAGTTGAAAATAGCTCTTTGCCACTGACATTGAACACGAACAAGCATCTCATTACTGAAATAACTATTATAGATATCAAACAATGTTAGATGAAGCTTACAATGTAATGAACGTGTCCGCATGCACTAGGCAAGGTTACCAACTTCTCTGCCACTAGCACAGAATTTTTCAGATTATCCTCATTATAACAGACCATGGGGAGGGGAAATGTGTCTGTTATTGCCATTTGTCTGCTATAACCGAGTAAGAAGGGTAAATATGTACAAACATTAGTCAGAGGGAGGTGAATCTTGGGAATTCATTGCCACAGAAGGCTGTGGAGGTCGTCAATGGATCTCCTATGCCCCTGTCCCACTTAGGAAACCTGAACGGAAACCTCTGGAGACTTTGAGCCCCACCCAAGGTTTCCGTGCGGTTCCTGGAGGTTCCCGGAGGTTTTGGTCAGTCTCCCTACCTGCTTCCACTATCTGCAACCTCCGACAACACCTGCAACCTCCGGGAACCGCACGGAAACCTTGAGTGGGGCACAAAGTCTCCAGAGGTTTCCGTTCAGGTTTCCTAAGTGGGACAGGGGCATTAAGGTGGATATTGACAGATTCTTGATTACTATGGGTGTCAGAAGTTATGAGGAGAAGGCAGGAGAATGGGGTTGAAAGGCAAAGATAGATCAGCCATGATTGAATGACAGAGTAGACATGATGGGCCAAATGGCCTAATTCTGCTCCTATAACATATGAACTTATGAAACATATTTACCCTTCTTACTCGGTTATAAAACAGCCAATAGACATACATTAATCAAGATACACAATAAACAGGAAAGGAAACAAAAACATTGTAAATACATTTTTAAAAGTTAACTTGGTCCTTTGTTCCTGATATGAATTGATGCCTTAGTTACAATAGATTTTGTCCGCTATAACCAAAATCCGTTATAAAGATAATAACAAGGGTAGACTGTAATGTCCTGGTTGCATTCAATTCAGGCACATATTGTACAAAATCTTGCGAGGAATAGAAACGCACAGAGTCTCTTGTCCAGATTAAGGGAATCAAGAACAAAAGGACATAGGTGTCACGTGAGATAGGATAGATTTAATAGGCACCTGAGGGGTCACTTTTTTTAACACAGAGGGTGATAAGTATGTGAAACGAGCTACCGGAGGAGGTAGTTGCAGCAGTTACTATCACAACTTAAGAAACATTTAGACTGGTACATGGATAGGATAGGTTTAGAAGAATATGGGCTAAATGCAGGCATGTGGAACTAGTGTAGATGGGACATGTTGGCTGGTGTGGGCAAGTTGGGCCGAAGGGCTTGATTCCACCCTGCATGACTCTATGACTCTGCATGTCACCTTTACAAATATTTGCAGATATTCCAATGGAAGGAAATTATCATACATTTATTGTTTCTACAAAATGTTGCCAAATAAGCTGAAATGATTTCAAGAAATGTTCGTATTGAATTACAGCCAACTGTGTGGGTCCAGTTAATGCTGACTAGAAAACGCCAGTTTGTGATATTATATCCAATTTTCTACAATATTAATCAATGACCCACATACACAGTAAAGTGAATTGTTTTTGAAAAAATATACTTCAGCTACACTAATGTTGCAAATCTTTGCATTTCACACATACTAAATCCAGTATCCATTCTCAATATTCATTTGGAAGTGAGGAAAGTGCTTGGAGCATGAGAGATCACGATGGTTTACAACATGATAGTATTTCATATTTAGTTCTAGCAGGACATAATTTAATCAGAAGCTGGTCATGTACTTAAATAAAATCAATTGCAAAGGTATAAAAAATTGGCTTGGGTAGATTGGAAAATCAAATTAAAATGTTGAACAGATGTCAAAGAAATATTTCAGTTTAATATCATTTTAAAACGTTAATTTCAAAATCAAAGCAAGTGGTTCATTATGTTAGTACAAAGACTAGTGGGAATGGTATCCAGAGTTTCAGGAGGCAGCATTGGATGCCATAATTACAACAAAAAAAAGTCTTAAGGTATCATTAATTACCAGAAATAGCTGGAAACTGAGTCATTAATACATAACAAACATTATTAACCAAGGTAGGGAAGCTTAGCATCTCCACACAGATATGTACAAATGTGCAATTCCTGAAATTTAGCACTGTCAATTATCATGACCTTTTCACACCATCTTTAGACTTCTCAAGGTGGTTACTACAACTTCTCAGCAGTTATCACTGGGAATTCATGGACCCTAACCCAGCTCTGAGTTAGATCTGGTACAGACTTTTTATTTTATTTTTTTAATTGCTGTTTTGTTCCCTTTTTCCTTCCGCCCACAATATTTAATATGAAAAAGAATGTGTGATTCTGTTACATTCTGTTTGTAGTTTGTTTGGTTGTTTGTTTGTTTGTCTTTTTGCACAAAGTCCGCGACCATTGCCACTTTTCATTTCACTGCACATCTCGTATGTGTATGTGACAAATAAACTTGACTTGACTTGACTTGACTTGACTGCATTAATTTCAAGCATACAAATTGCTGGAGTAACTCAGCAGGCCAGGCAGCATCTCTGGAGAACATGGATAGGTGGCTAACTAGCATCTGCAGTTCCTTCTTTCTACATCTTAATTTCAATGGAGATGATTGGTGATGGTGGAGGCAGGTAAGGTTGAAAAAGGGTTCTGACCTGAAACATGGCACCTTCCATGTTCTCCAGAGATGCTGCCTGACCAGCTGAGTTACTCCAGCACTTTGTGGGGTATTTTTATAAACCTGCATCTGCACTTCCTTGTGAATGTAAGGTTTAGGTCATTGATGTTTTTCCTCTAAAAGCAAAAATTTATAGATACTAAAAGATTTGAAATGAAAAGAGCTTTTGTCGCAGATGGTGCAGCGATAGGGTTGCTGCCTTACAGCACCGGAGACAGGGTTCAATCCTGACCACGGGAGTTGTCTGTACAGTTTTTGTACGTTCTCCCCGTGACTACTTGGGTTTTCCCTGGGTGCTCCAGTTTCTTCCCACACTCCAAAGACGTAGAATTTTGTAGGTTAATTGGCTTTGGTAAAGATTTAAATTGTCCCTAGTGTGTAGCAAAGGGCCCGTTTCCATGCTGTATTTCTAAACTAAACTAAGCTAAGAAGCTACTGGGAATCTTCGTATTCTGAAATACTTACGGGTGAAGTATGACTTTGTTTCCACACCCAATCCATGGGTTCTGAGGTGACTGATGTAGTCAATATGGGAATTGCAAACTCTTGCACAGGAGTTGCCTGAATGGATGACGAGGTGGGTAGTTGATACACTTATGAGCCTCCATATGCTCTGATGAATAGACTCAAGGTACTGTGCCCCATCCCTAATGGTTCTTCTGCACTGTAGGACTAGAGTTCTCCCTGCCCTCCATTTCTGCAACGGGCCAGTAATATGATTTCCACCGTCTGCCCAGAAATTCCAACCAGGGATATTAAGGAAATGACAAAACCCCAGCATTGCTTATTCTGCATCAAAATGCTTTTATTTGAGATTGCGAGATAATAGCAATTCAAGTATAACAACTGGCTCCGGATTGGCTTTCTGACCCTCCATCCATCCTTGATCTGAGGTAAACCCTGCATTAATCCAGCAATCGTGCCCATTGCCAGTCTGTCAAAGATCCCATGAGGAAGAACCTCCTATGAATAAGCAGTTCACTTCCCTAACTGTAGCTCCTGTCCTGACTGCAGCTCATGTTCTGATTAATAATGCTGTTTGACTGTGGTAACCCTGTTCTATCTGTATTAAAACTGTGTAGAGTGTAGTAATCCTGTTCTGACTGTAGTAAACCTGTTCTATCTGTAGGATATCAATGACAACTGCAGTAACCTTCCTGACTTTGTAATTCTGGCTTGGCTGTAATAACTCTTTCCTGACTGTAGTAATGCTCCTGTCCCACTTAGGAAACCTAAGGTTCCCGGAGGTTCCCGGAGGTTTTTGTCAGTCTCCCTACCTGCTTCCACTATCTGCAACCTCCGGCAACCACCTGCAACCTCCGGGAACCGCACGGAAACCTTGGGTGGGGCGCAGTCTCCAGAGGTTTCCGTTCAGGTTTCCTAAGTGGGACAGGGGCACCTCTATCCTGACTGCAGTAATCCTGCCCTGACTGTAGTATTGTGTATGAAGGAACTGCAGATGCTTGTTTAAACTGAAGATAGACACAAAATGCTGGAGTAACTCAGCAGGACAGACAACATCTCTGGAGAAAAGGAATGAGAGACCAGTCTGAAAAAGGTTCGCGACACAAAACATCACCCATTCCTTCACTCCAGAGATGTTGCCTGTCCTGCTGAGTTACTTCAGCATTTTGTGTCTTTCTTCTGACTGTAGCAATCCTGTACTAACTGCAGTCTCTGCCCAATTTATAGTAACTAAAGAATTATCTTGATCCCTGCTGACATGAGCAAACAGTACTATAACTCTCTTCCTCTTTCCTGTCTGATGCCCGTGTCAAGTTATTGATATATATTTTTTTTATAAGACAGACACAAAATGCTGGAGTAACTCAGCGGGACAGGCAGGCAGTGAAGCAAGCAAGCGGCATCAGTGAAGAAAGCGAATGGCATGTTGGCCTTTATAACAAGAGGAATCAAATATAGGAGCAAAGAGGTCCTTCTGCAGTTGTACAGAGCCCTAGTGAGACCACACCTGGAGTATTGTGTGCAGTTTTGGTCCCCTAATTTGAGGAAGGACATTCTTGCTATTGAGGGAGTGCAGCGTAGGCTTACAAGGTTAATTCCCGGGATGGCGGGACTGTCATATGCTGAGAGAATGGAGCAGCTGGGCTTGTACACTCTGGAGTTTAGAAGTATGAGAGGGGATCTCATTGAAACATATAAGATTGTTAAGGGCTTGGACACACTAGAGGCAGGAAACATGTTCCCGATGTTGGGGGAGTCCAGAACCAGGGCCCACAGTTTAAGAATAAAGAGTAAGCCATTTTGAACGGAGACGAGGAAACACCTTTTCTCATAGAGAGTGGTGAGTCTGTGGAATTCTCTGCCTCAGAGGGCGGTGGAGGCAGGTTCTCTGGATGCTTTCAAGAGAGAGCTAGATAGGGCTCTTAAAAATAGCAGAGTCATGGGATATGGGGAGAAGGCAGGAACGGGGTACTGATTGGGGATGATCAGCCATGATCACATTGAATGGGGGTGCTGGCTCGAAGGGCCAAATGGCCTACTCCTGCACCTATTGTCTATTGTCTATTATCTCTGGATAGAAGGAATGGGTGACGTTTCGGGACAAGACCCTTCTTCAGACTGAGAGGCTGAACATATTTTTATAATTACAATGGAAGCACATCTTTAAATAAAGAAATAAAAGCTTGTAAAGTACCCAACAATTGCTTCCTGCCGTTGAACCAAGCTAAACACATTCCACGTGTAAACAAACAACTCCTAGCAAGCCTAAAGTTCTAAAAGTATCCTAGGACACAAATCAGACTTGCCGAGCGTTAGTTTACAAAATTATTGTGAAGGCTTGTTCTTTGGATAAACAACCACTGCAAATCGCCAAATTTACCACATCACTGCTCCCCGATGAGGCATTGCTATTCTGCTTCTCACAGCCTTCAGCCTACATTCAAAGCCTTCCAAAGTCAGCATGATGTGAAAAGAAAGCACAAATATTTAGCCAATTCCTGGAACATGTCACAAAAAGCGCTCCGCTGGCTCAGTATCCAGCCCTATTACTATGGGTACAGTAAGCCACTTTGAATAGCCAGGGGACTGGGATTCAGAATTCAGAAGAGATGTTGCATTTCTTCAATAGAACACAAAATACTAGAGTAACTCAGTGGGTCAGGCAGCATCTCTGGAGGACACGGATAGGCTATGTTTGGGTCAGGACCCTTCTTCAGATTGACAAGGATCGGTGACATAAACGTTGCCTATCCACATCCTCCAGAGATGGTGCCTGACCTCTGAGTTACTCCAGCATTTTGTGTTTTCCTCAATATTCCACCATCTGCTATTCCTTGCCTCTCCAGTAATTTGCCTATCACAGATGATAGGCTTCCTGATCTATAGTTCTCAAGTTTTTTTTTTGCCGCCCTTCTTAAATAGAGGCACAACATTAGCCTCCAGCCTTCCAGCACCTCACCCGTGACTTACAATGATTCATATACCTCAGCTGGAAGTCTTGCAATTTGGTCTCCGTCCTTCCCACAGTGTACAGCGGGATTTTATTTTGATAGTTAATAAAACAGATGAAATTAACATGGAGGTTTAGTTTAGTTTAATTTAGTTTTGAGATACAGCGCAGAAACAGGATCTTTGGCCCAATGGGACCAGCGATCACCCCGTACAGTTGCACTATCCTACACACATTAGGGACAATTTACAATCTTTACTGAAGCCAATGAACCTGCAAACCTATATGTCTTTAGAATTTGGGAGGAAACCGGAGCACACAGGAGAACCCACGCAGTCACGGGAAAAACGAAACACTCCGTGCAGACAGCACCCATAGTCAAGGTCGAATCCGGGTCTCTGACGCTGTAAGACTGCAACTCTACTGCTGCACCACTGTGCTGCCCCAGGCAATTGGTTTGAAGACTTTTGTTGCATAAAAGCTAGAATTCATAAGAAAGATTTTGCTTGGATTCTGTTAGATTTTGTTAAGGACATATCTGGTGCGCTGATTGAATAGATTGATTCCCGAGGTGAGGTAGCTTCTAATTAGGAAAAATTAAGTAAGATCAGCCTGTACAACACAGAATTTAGGAGAATCAAAGATTATCACAGAAATATACAAGGTTCCAAGAGCAATTGGCACAGAAAATGCTGAAAGCTGTTTCTGCTGCTGTTGCCTGGAGCTAATTGGCACTCTCTCAAGAGAATTGAGACATTTCTTCAATCAGTAAATCTTTGGAACTCTTCAGAGGACTGTGGCTGCTCAGTCTTTGATTATATTCAAGGCTGGGATTGATACAAGTTTGGATGTTAAGGGAATCAAACAACATGACAATTGGGCAGGAAAGTGCATTTAAGGTAATGGAGGATCTTTTTGAATGATGAGCTGGTTCAAGAAGCTTGAATGCCTCTGAGCAACCACTTTCTTCAAATAGTCTTGGAGTCAGACAATGTGGAAACAGACCCTTTGGCCCAACCTGCCCACACCGTTTGAAGAAAAGTCCTGACCAAAAACATTGTTTGTCCATTCCCTCTACAGATGCTCTCTGACCCTCCAGCACTTTATGTTTTATTGAAAAGAAGAAAGATTAGACCTAATGGCACTGAAGAAGGCAAGAAGAATTTGAGAGAAATATTGAAAAAACAAAATTTAACTTTTTATGAGAGAGAAAGAAGAAGGGTCGATACAGGGAAGGGTAAAAGAGGAAGGAAAATATGACAAGCAAAAGAGGATATTGTAACCAGTTGTGTTTGGGAACTGCTGTATTGTTTGAGAATTAATATTTAAGTGGCAATGTTGACATGGTGCATGTAATAGCAATCTTGTCCCAAATAGAATGATCAGTAATTGTGGAACATTCAATGGATTCAAGATTGCTCTAATTGCACTTTCTAATAATGGGAATTATTGTCTTGCAGATGTAACAGGAGTGTGGATGAGATTATTTTCACAAAAATATGGTTAAAACAGGTAAAACAGGTAAATTCACACCTGATCCCCTTATGGGTATCCATGTAAGCACTACTCAAAGACCATAAATTGCACCATCACCAAGGTCTTTATATGGGATTACTTACCTTACTTAAGAAACAATCGTCCCAATAATTTCAACCATAAGTTTTTTTGTTTTTTGTTTTTGTTTTGTTTTGTTTTCAATATGTCTAAAAGTGTGTTTTAGTGTGTTTTAGTGTGTGGGGGGGGGGCACTTACCTCGGTGGAGAGCGACTTTTCTCCTAGTCGCATTTTCTCCCTCCCTCGCGGCCTAGCTTGGATTGGTGTGGCCTCTCCCAGAGTCGGGCCCAGAGCTTCAGCAGCGGGCGCAGTGTGGACTTTCCATCATGGAGCCGTGCGATCCCTTGCCGGGGGTCGCCAGAAGAAGTGCTCCGATCACTGGCCCACGGACTACAACATCCTGAAGCCGCGACCTTTGGAGCTTCTAGTCGCGGGCGCAGCGTGGACTTTCCATCGCGGAGTCTGGGGATCCCTCGCCGGGGATCGCTGGAGAAAAGCTCCGACCGCCGGCCTGTGGCCTATAACATCGTGAAGCCACGGTCTCCGGTAGGAAGCGGCCGATTTAGAACGGAGATGAGGAAAAACGTGTTCACACGGAGAGTTGGGAATCTGTGGAATTCTCTGCCTCAGAAGGCAGTGGAGGCCAATTCTCTGGAGGCTTTCAAGAGAGATTTAGATAGAGCTCTTAAAGATAGCAGTCAAGGGATATGGGGAGAAGGCAGGAACGGGGTACTGATTGTGGATGATCAACCATGATCACAGTGAATGGCGGTACTGGCTCGAAAGGCTGAATGGCCTATCCCTACACCTATTGTCTATTGTCACCTCCTTCTGTAGCAGAGAATTCCATAGTTCACAACTCTGGGAGAAAAAGTTTTTCTCACCTCTCTCTGGGTGAAAAAGTTTTTCCTTATCTCCTCTTAGCTATTTCTTATCATCTCCTTTTCCTCATCTCCTAAGAAGTTTATTAGCCTGCTGGCTTTCCTGGGCTGAGGCACTGAATCTATGAGTCGAAGTGTCATGCTGCAACTGTACAAATTGTTGGTCAGGCCGGACTTGTGCCCTCTAGTTGCCCACTAGTGTGAGCAGTCTCTGGTAGCCACACTACAGGAAAGGTGTGGCAGCATCAAAAAGGGATCAGAGGAGATTTACCAGCATGTTACCTAGAATGGGGAGCTTTACATATAAGGAGAGATTTGACAGGCTACGTATGTTTATTCTAACTCGATCATAGAAACCTGAAGCATGATCTTATGGAGATTTACAAAATTATGAGCGGCATAGATAGGGTAGATAGTCAAAGTGTTTTTCCCAGAGTGGGAGAGTGGGTTGAAGGCTAGAGTGAAGACATTTTATGGAGATCTGAAGGGCAAGGTTTTCATTCAGCGTGTGGTGGTTATTTAGACCAAGCCAGCAGAAGAGGTGGTTAGGGCAGGTACAATTGCGAAGATTAAAACACATTTGGAAAGGCATTCAGTTGGGGAAAACGTAGAGAGTTATGGGTCTAATCTGGACAAATGCGTAGACATTATGGATGAGTTGGGCTGCTTAATGCAATATGAAGGGACTCTGTCACTCAAAGAAAGTTAAAGAAGTTGTTAATTCTTGTTATCTGAGCCCCCAAACAGAAATATTCACATTTACAGGTCACTTTCTTCTGCTTCTTCTTCTTCTTATCCGGTCCTTTGAAATCAGATATTGTTTTTGTGGATTTTCAAATATCTCACAAGGCCGAAGCAGGAAGTGCAGGATCTTCCGCATGGGGCAGGGTGTTTGGATGAGTAGTGTATGTTGCTGCTCCCACTCACGTGGGGCTTCTGCATGATCCACAGACATGGACATGAGGTTCTCAATAACAACCTGACCACTCCTTCTCCACTTTGAATGACCTGTAGCCAAAGATTCCTGGGAGTCAGCAGGGATGTTGAAATTCTTCAAGGAAGATTTGACGACATCAATGAATCTTTCCCTCTGTCCTCCTGGTAATATCTACCAGGACAGAAATCTGAGGGAGGGTTCCGACATGAAACGTCACCTATTCCTTTTCACCAGAAATGCTGCCTGACCCGCTGAGTTACTCCGGCATTTTTGGAGCTGAGTGTCACACATCTTTGGAGCTGAGTGTCAGGTGTCAGGGAACCTTTAATCCTAATTGACCAAAGTCCTTGGTGAATTTCATCATCCATAGCTGTCTTCGCTGAGCGATAACGCCCAAGATATGAGAAGTTCTAGTCTTCTTGTGTTATTAAGAGAGCGCAGTGTGGTGCAGTGAGGCAAGTTGATAGAAGACATTTAAGTGTCAGGCCCATCTTCTCGGGTGCTTCAGCAAATACTCCGTCATTTTGGAATCAATTTTCACTGCTACGCCGATGATACACAACTTTACCTCTCCATAAAACCAAACACCTCCCTTCCCTCAACTGCCCTCACCACCTGTCTTCAAGCTATCAGCAACTGGATGTCACTCAACCTTCTAAAACTCAATGGAAATAAAACAGAAATCATGCTAATTGGCTCAAAGCCCATACTCTCCAAAACCCACCCGTTCACCATTTCAGTTGATGGCTCACCCATACCCACCTCCTCCCATGTCAAAAGTCTCGGCGTCATTCTGGACAGTACATTTTCCTTTGGTCCCCACATCAGCAATATCACACGCTCTGCATACTTTCATCTCCGCAACATCTCCAGACTCCGCCCCTCCCTCTCCAAAGACAATACAAAAGTCCTCATCCACGCTCTGGTCACATCCCGCATCGATTACTGCAACGCCCTCCTCACTTGCACCTCCAATAAACTTCTTCATCGCCTCCAATGCATTCAGAACTCTGCAGCCCGGATCATCACCCGCACCAGATCATCGGACCACATCACACCCATCCTCACTCAGCTCCACTGGCTCCCTGTGCACCACCGGATTAACTACAAGATTTTACTGCTGGCCTTCAAAGCCCTACACCACCTTGCTCCCCAATACCTTTCTGACCTGCTGCTACCATACACTCCTTCCCGGTCACTTCGTTCCTCCTCAGCTGCAATTTTAACTGTCCCCACATTTAGACTCAGCACCATGGGTGCCAGAGCCTTCAGCTGCTCTGCCCCATGTCTCTGGAACACTCTCCCACCTCCCATCCGTCACCTGGACACTATCGATCAATTCAAATCACAACTCAAAACACACCTGTTTAGATTAGCATACCCGACATAACTTCCACCATGTTCACCCTGATTTTAATGACTTAAAATGTTTTGTGTATTTTTTTTTTTTTTTTTTTTTTTTTTAATCAACTTGATTTTAATATTGATAAATGTATTGTGATTTTATGTCCTGTAAGGTGTCCTTGGGTGTCCAGAAAGGCACCAGCAAATAAAATGCATTATTATTATTATTATTATTATACCATCTTGCAGCTTGGCTGACTGGTCCTGAGGTGCAAATGGCACAAATGAAACCGTAGCTTGAATAGGAAGGAGCTACAGATGCTGGTTTAGACCGAAGATGGACACAAAATGCTGGAGTAGCCCAGTGGGACAGGCAGCATCTCTGGAGGGAAGGAAGTCTGAAGAAGGGTCTCAACCCAAAACGTCACCCATTCTTTCTCTCCATAGAGAGAACAAAGGTTTGTGCCGCTGAGTTACTCCAGCATTTTGTATCTATGAAACAGTCGCTTGGTAGTCACAGTTCTTGCAGGAGCTTAGGCTAAGAAGAAGCAGCTGGATGAAATGTGTGGAGGGGGCGGGATAGAATTTTAGAAGATTTTCAATTGTTAAATGAGAACTGATTATTTTCCAATTCATTAATGTGCTGACCTCACATGTTCCTTTCATAGGCTGACCTCACATGTGCTGACCTCTCATGTTCCTTTCATAGGCTTCTTCCGTATAAGAATCTGAAGGTGTTGACATTTTGGAGACCATTGCATTGTAATCCATCAAGATGTGCAAAAGGTCCTAAGTTAGCAGGATGTCCATACGATCAAGGCAGTGCACCATATGAGTGTGTGTCTGTGCGCAATTGTACAGTCTGAGTCACATGTTGGTTATTTGCATCACTTTTGAATCTCACATTTGCATGGGTGGGGATTTTTCCACTGCCGGGAAAGTGAGCTCACATATGTATCTGGTCATTTGTCATAGTTTAGTCGCGTAGGAGCAATCCCACACAGAATGGGCTGAATACTCATGCTTTCTGTGACAACAAAATACACAGCAAATGCTCATTTTTGGAAACCATGCTGAAGTATGCTTGGGTCCACAAGATCTGCAAGCTAAATATGTTCCAAATGTATGGAAATAGTACTAAAATGTACATCTTCTCTCCCAGCATTTAAATAAACAAGAAATGATACACTGTAACTGTTTTCAATTTGGAATTTATTTTTAATCAAATGTGAGTTAAGATTTGGGTGCATGGCAATAGGCTTTTTAATGCAGTTTCCATTTATTTGACCCTCTTACATAAATTCTACAATTACAATTCTTGGAAGAAACTTAAGATTGGCTATTTCAAATCAATTCAGTGTTTGAAATAATATTAAAACTCATTCCTGGCTTCCCTTATGGAAGTCATTGACTTCAGAACAGGCTGAATTCTTTGAAAATTACATTGCTCATACTTACTGAATTATTTTAAGTGCGTAAGATGGGGGAAGCTTTGAATCTTCTTCCAATAATTTCTCACAACTCATAATCCCCAACTTGACCACAGTATTAAAAGAAATACTGTCTACGGAGTAAACCGTTTTCTCTGGAGTGGAAGAAAAAAACAACAAGAAGAATCAGCCCTGACCTTTCCCATAAACTTCCAGGCTGACCATCTCTCCTGCGTCCAGCTCAAATCACCCAAGGGAGGTTGAGTGCAGTGCTCGTCTTATTATCAAGCTCTAGTGTGCATCTACGCCAGTGTATTTAGGCCTTTCTCTTGTTTAACGTTATCGGAGAGCGAGAGAGAATAATAGCTCTGTTGAAGCTGGAGGCCAATTTTAATAGAGGGATCTAACTATTTCGACAAATGCAGAAATATTCATTCTTTTAGAGTGATATCTTGAAATGCTTCACTTGAAATGGCAGAGAAACAAAATCTTTATGAATCCCACATTCAGATGGACTGTGAAAACAATGGCAATAATAACAAAATCCAGAATACTGTAGGAATGGCAACATTCATTAATGTAGGCAGCTGATCACTATGTGTTCCCACAAGCTATGAGGGATGGACTATTAATGCTGGCCTCAACAGCATGGAAAATGAACAACAACAAAAGATCCTGCAGCCCATTTGCAGAATTCAGCCAAGGTGACAGTTTAAAGGCATGCTTTCCAGCTGGTGAGAGGTGTTCCATTAAAGTCTGCTTTCAGCCTGGTTTATTGTCTGCCAACATTAGAGCAGCATGGTGGCGCAGCGGTAAAGTTGTTGCCTTACAGCGCCACAGACCTGGGTTCCATCCTGACTACGGGTGCTGTCGGTACTGTGATCTCGTGGGTTTTCTCCAGGCTCTCCGGTTTCCTCCCACACTCCAAAGACATACAGGTTTGTAGGTTAGTTGGCCTGATAAAATTGTAAATTGTCCCGAGTGCGTGTAGGATAGTGTTAATGTGCGGGGATCGCTAGCCTCGGTGGTGCGGACCCGGCGGTCTGAAAGGCCTGTGTCCACGTTGTATCATTAAATGAAAATAAACTAAACTAAACATATTAATGAGTGCACATAGAAACTAATGGAGCAGTATTGAGCCAGAATTTACTGCATAAGTAACAATAAGGCCACTAATCACCTTCATGTATAAATTGGATTGGAATTATAAGGAGGTACAAAAGAAGTAAATATAAAATCTAATAGACGCTGCTTGAGGCACACCTAAAACGGTACAAATTACAGATTGAATTGCCACAGAAGGTTAAGCCTAGAGCTTCAATCTAAGTACTTTTCAACATCATGGTAAGTTATACAGTAGAACTGCAAAATAATATCTTTGGTACTGAAAATTACATGTTACAAGTATGAAGTTTGCTTTCAGTGGTTGAAGAAGGACAAACATATTACTTACTTATGTTTATGCTTGCTCTCTTCTTTTCTCATTCAACCTAGTATTTCATTTTGTGTAGGAAGGAACTGCAGATGTTGATTTAAACCAAAGACAGGCATTAAAGGCTGGAGTAACTCAGCGGGTCAGGCAGCGCCTCTGGGGAAAAGGAAAAGGAATAGGTGACGTTTCGAGGTCGAGACCCTTCATCAGAAAAAGTATTTAATTTTGTCTGTTCTATTTTCTAACCCTGTTAGGTTCACTACCTGCAAGGGGTGGTGGTAGACACAATAGTGGCATTTAAGAGGCTATTAGATAGGCACATGGATATGCTGGGAATGGAGGGATATGGATCAGACATAGGCAGCGGAGATTAGTTTAACCTGGCATCATGTTCAGAATGGACTGTGGGCTGAAGGGCCTGTTACTGTGCTGTACTGTTTCATGATCTATGTTCTATGTACCTAGTCCAGACTTTGTGCTGCTTTTGGACATCTCTTTGTTCTGATTTCATACAGAGTTTAATACAGAGAAGTGTTAGGTGTTTCATTTTGGGAGGTCAAACCTACACATCTACACAGTAAATGGCAGTGCTTTGGGGAGTGTTGTGGAGCAGAGGGATCTAGGAGTGCAGGTACATATTTCCTTGAAGGTGGTGTCACAAGTAGATAGGGTTGTCAAGAGGCTTTCAGCATGTTGCCCTTCATCAGTGCGGCATGTTGGATGTTGTGGACAGGTTGCGCTGAAGGTCCTGGTTCCATACCGTATGGCTATGACTGGTTTATACGACATAGGATCATAAGATATAGGAGCAGAATTTAGACCATTTAGCCCATCAAATCTGCACCTGGTTAAGGAGATACACTATTGAATTTCTTGTTCAGCCATGTCCCTGGTGCTTTGTAAGAGGGCACCATGTTTCAGAAGCCACTTGCAGAAAATTGCTATAAAAAATAGGAAATAAAACAGGCAAAAGGCTTATAGTTCACCAGTTAGAGTAAGTTCAGGCCCATTGAAATTTGCAGGTGAAACCAAAGTGGGTGAAATGCATATAATGTTAAATGTTGCGTGAGAATACAGAATAATGTTGCTGATTTGTTCATAGAACGGTGAGTTCCTACACTGTGCTGCCAGGGGTGGTGGTGGAGGCAGATATGAAAGTGGCATTTAAGAGACTTTTGGATAGTTCATGTTCATAAGCAGAATAAGGCCATTTGGCCCATCAAGTCTACTCCGCCCTTCAATCATGGCTGATCTATCTCTCCCTCCTAACCCCATTCTCCTGCCTTCTCCACATAACCCCTGACACCTGTACTAATCAAGAATCTATCGATCTCCGCCTTAAAAATATAGGCACATGGATATGCAAGGAATGGAAGAATATGGATTATGTGCAGGCAGATAAGAGCTTGTCTCATCATCATGATCGCCACAGACATTGTGGGCTGTAGGGCCCATTCCTGCGCTGTACTCTTCTATATTACCTGTTCCAAATGTAAATAATTTTGAAGTAAATGAGCTGACGCATGAAGCATAGTTAATGCTGCTAACTAGGGCTGGATTTCTGGGCTACAGTTAAGTTAATAAGATTTATTTTTATTCATGTGTGAGTGAAGGGCATTATTGCAAATCTATTCATTTTCCACCCCTAGTCGTTGCTGAGAGTGGTGGTGAACCAACTTCTTGAACTGTGCGGTACCTCTGGAGAAATTGCTTGAAGGTGTGAAACCAACCCTTGGATTTGAACCCAGCAAAAAATGAGATGAGGACTGCAAGAAGGAAAGCTTTTCACTGTACCTCGGTACACATGACAATACACTAAACTAAACAAAGGAGACGGAATTATTTTCAAGTCAAGATGGTGAGTGATTTGATGGGGGGATTTGCAGATGTGGCATTCCTATCTGCTCCAGTCCTTCTTCTTTCAGTTGAATATTTAGTTTAGTTTAGTTTAGTTTAGTTTACGGATATTGGGTGGAAACAGGCCCACCGAGTCCATGCCGAGCAGCAATCCTCGCACACTTACGCTATCCCACGCACACTACGGATAATTTGCAATTATTCCAAGCCAATTAACCTACAGACCTGTATGTCTTTGGAGTGTTGGAGGAATCCGGAGATCCCAGGGAAAACTCATGCTGGTCACTGGAGAGAATGTACAAACTCCGTACAGGCAAGCATCCGTAGTCAGGATCAAACACGGGTCTCTGGCACTGTAAGGCAGCAACTCGACCACTGCGCCACTGTAGAATGTCCACTAAGCTCAGTTAACACATCGCCAAAAAGATTGGTGAGAGTCAACTCCTGCCTCAGAAACGTCCTGGATCGGCTTCAATGTGCCATCTTCCACAACAGATCAGCAGCAGATGCTATCGCACTGGCTCTTCACCGAGCTTGGACCATCTGAAAATCAGGAACACATATGTCAAGTTGCAGTTTATTGACTACAGCTCAGCATTCAACAATATCGCCCCATCCAAACTTATCACCAAGCTCCAAGACCTGGGTCTCTGTACTTCCCTTTGCAATAAAGAGGCAGCACAATAGTGCAGCTGGTAGAGCTGCTGCCTCACAGAGCCACCTGGGTTGGATCCTGACCTTGGCTGCTATCTGTGTGGAGTTTGTACGATCTCCCTGTAACCGCATGGATTTCCACTGGGTGCTCCCACATCCCAAAGACATATGGGTTTGTAGGTTAAATGGCCTTTGTAAAATGTCCCTAGTGTATAGGGAGTGGATGAGAAAGTGGGATAATAAAGACTTAGTGAGAATAGGTGATCGATGGTTGGTGTGGTCTCGGTGGGCTGAAGGGCCTGTTTCCATGCTGGATCACTGAACTAAAAAACTAAACTAGATTCCTGACTTACTCATGGGCAGGACTCAATCATTGTGATTCAGTAACAACAGGTCCCCCTCACAGACCATCAGCACAAAGCAGAGTCATGGAGTCACGAGTTGAACAGCCAACCAAAATGCCCCAAATAAGTCATAGTCAGAAGATAGACACAAAATACTGAAACAACTCAGCAGGACAGGCAGCATCTCTGGATGAAAGGAATGGGTGATGTTTCAGACTGGGAGTCAGGAGAGAGGGAGCCACAGAGATAAGGAAGTGTAAGGTGTGAAAATGAGACATCAAAGGAGATGCAGTTTAAGAAAAATTAGATGCTGTCTCAAGAAGGTGATATCTATCACAAAGGATGCCCAGCATCAGGGCCATACACTCGTTGTGTCGCTGCAGTAGGAGAGGAGATGCAGAAGCCTGCAGCCTCACACCACTACCGCATCAGCTACTATCCTACAACCATTAGATTCTCATGCCTCGCCTCGTGGGTCGGAGCCCGAGTCGGCGGAGTGGCCGACAGAGCCCGCAGCTGGGGCCCGGGTTGGCACCACGGAGCGCCTAGGAGAGGACCCGGCAGCGTTGTGGAGAGGTCGGTGCGTCGACCGATGATGGCACTGACTGACGGACGAGGCAGACACATGAAGTAAGGGTGTCACTGCCAAGGGAAGGAACGATGGAGGACCCGGCGTGGGGCCGCCGTGAGGGGGACGGGGGGAGGGTGGAACAATGGACAACGGGGAACGGAGACCCGGCGTGGGGCAACCGCAATGAGGGCGAGGGGAGGGAGGGGGAAGAACCAAGGGGGAACTTGCACGGGCAGATGGGGGCAATTTGTAAATTTGTAAGTGCCCTTCATGGGCAACTATTGCATACCTTGGCAAGGTATGCAAGCAAAGAATTTCACTGTGACTTGTCACATGTGACAATAAAGTTTTAATTCATTCTTAAACCAACCTGCACAACCCTAACCCCAAGTCAGCAAGGGAATACTACAGATCACTATAATGGACTTGTTTTCTAATGGTCTTTTGCACTAATGTCTTGCTTTTGTATAGTTTTTCTTACACTGTCTTTAGTTTAGTTTAATTCAGTTTAGTTCAGAGACTAGGCGCATTGCTTAATTAGGAAAGGAAAAATAGATTATGAAAGAAAACTGGCAGGGAACATAAAAACTGACTGCAAAAGTTTTTATAGATATGTGAAAAGAAAGAGATTAGTTAAAACAAATGTAGGTCCCTTGCAGTCAGAAACAGGTGAGTTGATCATGGGGAACAAGGATATGGCGGACCAATTGAATAACTACTTTGGTTCCGTCTTCACTAAGGAAGACATAAATAATCTGCTGGAAATAGCAGGGGACCGCGGGTCAAAGGAGTTGGAGGAATTGAGTGAAATCCAGGTTAGCCGGGAAGTGGTGTTGGGTAAATTGAATGGATTAAAGGCCGATAAATCCCCAGGGCCAGATAGGCTGCATCCCAGAGTACTTAAGGAAGTAGCTCCAGAAATAGTGGATGCATTAGTAATAATCTTTCAAAACTCTTTAGATTCTGGAGTAGTTCCTGAGGATTGGCGGGTAGCAAACGTAACCCCACTTTTTAAGAAGGGAGGGAGAGAGAAAACGGGGAATTACAGACCAGTTAGTCTAACATCGGTAGTGGGGAAACTGCTAGAGTCAGTTATTAAAGATGGGATAGCAGCACATTTGGAAAGTGGTGAAATCATTGGACAAAGTCAGCATGGATTTACAAAAGGTAAATCATGTCTGACGAATCTTATAGAATTTTTCGAGGATGTAACTAGTAGCGTGGATAGGGGAGAACCAGTGGATGTGGTGTATCTGGACTTCCAGAAGGCTTTCGACAAGGTCCCACATAAGAGATTAGTATACAAACTTAAAGCACACGGCATTGGGGGTTCAGTATTGATGTGGATAGAGAACTGGTTGGCAAACAGGAAGCAAAGAGTAGGAGTAAACGGGTCCTTTTCACAATGGCAGGCAGTGACTAGTGGGGTACCGCAAGGCTCAGTGCTGGGACCCCAGCTATTTACAATATATATGAATGATCTGGATGAGGGAATTGAAGGCAATATCTCCAAGTTTGCGGATGACACTAAGCTGGGGGGCAGTGTTAGCTGTGAGGAGGATGCTAGGAGACTGCAAGGTGACTTGGATAGGCTGGGTGAGTGTGCAAATGTTTGGCAGATGCAGTATAATGTGGATAAATGTGAGGTTATCCATTTTGGTGGCAAAAACAGGAAAGCAGACTATTATCTAAATGGTGGCCGGCTAGGAAAAGGGGAGATGCAGCGAGACCTGAGTGTCATGGTACACCAGTCATTGAAAGTGGGCATGCAGGTGCAGCAGGCAGTGAAGAAAGCGAATGGTATGTTAGCTTTCATAGCAAAAGGATTTGAGTATAGGAGCAGGGAGGTTCTACTGCAGTTGTACAGGGTCTTGGTGAGACCACACCTGGAGTATTGCGTACAGTTTTGGTCTCCAAATCTGAGGAAGGACATTATTGCCATAGAGGGAGTGCAGAGAAGGTTCACCAGACTGATTCCTGGGATGTCAGGACTGTCTTATGAAGAAAGACTGGATAGACTTGGTTTATACTCTCTAGAATTTAGGAGATTGAGAGGGGATCTTATAGAAACTTACAAAATTCTTAAGGGGTTGGACAGGCTAGATGCAGGAAGATTGCTCCCGATGTTGGGGAAGTCCAGGACAAGGGGTCACAGCTTAAGGATAAGGGGGAAATCCTTTAAAACCGAGATGAGAAGAACTTTTTTCACACAGAGAGTGGTGAATCTCTGGAACTCTCTGCCACAGAGGGTAGTCGAGGCCAGTTCATTGGCTATATTTAAGAGGGAGTTAGATGTGGCCCTTGTGGCTAAGGGGATCAGAGGGTATGGAGAGAAGGCAGGTACGGGATACTGAGTTGGATGATCAGCCATGATCATATTGAATGGCGGTGCAGGCTCGAAGGGCCGAATGGCCTACTCCTGCACCTAATTTCTATGTTTCTATGTTTCTATGTAAAGAACAGGCCCTTCAGCCCACCGAGTCCACGTTGACCAGCGATCCCCGCACACTAGCACAATCCTACTCCTACTATGGACAATTTATAATTTTATCACGCCAATTAGCCTACAAACCTGTACGTCTGTGAAGTGTGGAAGGAAACTGGAACACCCAGAAGAAACCCACACAGGTCACGGGGAGAATATACAAATTCCGTACAGGCAGCACCCGTAGTCAGGATCAAACCCAGATCTCTGGTGCTGTAATGCAGAAACTCTACCGCTGTGCCACCATACTGACTTGTAGGTATATATGACTTATGTTGTATGTGTTGTCTGAGTGCATGTTCCTCTGATGCTGCTTTAAGCAAGCTTTTCATTGTACCCGCACCATGCCATACTTGTGTATCCGATAATAAACTTGCCTTGACTTGAATTGGAGTATGGAGACCTCTTATGCTGATGCACAGATCAGGGAAACTGTGGCATGAAAAGGTGGCATGGTGGCATTGAAAACATTTAAAGGGACTATGCAGTACAGTATTGAAAGCATAATGAACAATTGCTCATCAGAGATGTGAGTCTTGAAGAGTAAACCAAACAAAATATTCATTTTTTAAATTATAGGGCAGCACAGTGGTGCAGCTGTTAGAGCTGCTGCCTCACAGTGCCAAATACCCCAGATCAATCCTGACATTGAGTTCTCCCTGTGTGGAGTTTGCATGTTCTCTCTGCAACCATGCTGGTTTCCCCGGGTGCTCTGGTTTTCGCCCACATCCCAAAGACGTGCATGTTTGTAAGTTAATTAGTTTAGTTTTGTTTAAAGATACCGGGCAGAAACAGGCCATTCGGTCCTCTGAGTACGCATCGACCAGCAATCACTGCATATTAACACTATCCTACACATACCAGGGACAATTTACATTTATACCAAGCCAACTAACATATAGACCTGGACATCTTTGGAGTGTGGGAGGAAACTGAAGATCTCGGAGAAGATCCACATGGTCACAGGGAGAATGTACAAACAGATAGCACCCGATATCAGGATCGAACCCGGATCTCTGGCACTGTAAGGCAGCAACTCCACCACTGCACCACCGTAACGCCCTTACCTGCGTAATAATTGACCTGTGTAAAGTTCCCCTTATTGAGAACGTGGGATAACATAGAACTCATGTGAACGGGTGATTTATGGTTGGCGTGGACTCGGTGGGCCGAAGGACTTGTTTCCATATATCTCTTAAAAAAATATGAAGGCTTTCCAAACAATATTGGGGTATGGTTGGAATTGGAATTCCAATCAATTGGAATTTGGAATAAGAATTTGGATTTTTCCCCTGTCATTGTTGAAAATTTACCGCCCAATTTCCAGCAGTCCGTGAGTTACCCAAATAGTTTATAGTAACAGGCAACGCAGAATTAAGATAATCGCAAAAAAAGCTGTAAAGGGAAGAGTAGAAAATTGTAACCACATTTTTCGAAGGCGATTGGAATGTTCAAAACATCTTTATAACTTTTGTTGAAGTAGAAATCATAAATATTTGAACAAGGGTGTCAGTTGATTGAAGATGATTACAAAATTCAGTAAAGAATATGTAGCAATCGATGAGAAAAATGCCAGCGCAGACATGATAAATGAAAAAGCCTATTTCTGTGCTATAAACTTTGATTAATCTATAATGCCACTAGCCAGTTCTGAACACATGTTTAGTTGCTAGTTGTCTAGGAAAGAACTGCAGCTGCTGGTTCAAATTGAAGGTAGACACAAAATGCTGGAGTAAGTCAGCGGGTTACTCCATCTCTCAGCGGGTTATTCCATCAGGCAGCATCTCTGGAGAGAATGAATGCGTGACTTTTCGTGTCGAGACCCTTCTTCAGACTGATGTCAGGGGAGTGGGCAGTACACATATAAAAATTGTTGGCTCAAGGATCAGGCTGGCAAGTGAAAGACCCACAGCCTAATGCCCTGTCCCACTTACGAAAACTGAACGGAAACCTCTGGTGACCTTGCGCCCCACCCAAGGTTTCCATGAGGTTCCCGGAGGTTTTGGTCACTGTCCATAATGGTCGAAAGTGGTTTCCGCATGGTCGAGGCTTCTTTTATGTTTGTTCGATTATTTCAACAAAAACAAAACCGGCCTCGACTAATAATAGATCAACGCTTGGTCGAAACCAGTGGAGTGGGGTCGCTATTTACTTACAGGCAGTCAAAGGCCATCTCCTTCGCTGACCGGCCATTTTGATTGGCTCATTGGAGTTTCATGACCTAGAAGACCCACCGGAAGGTAAAATGCCCGCTAACTTTATTAAACTTCTTAAAACTGCCTCCACTCCTTCTCCCTCCCTCTTCTCTCCCCCCTTCTCTCCCCTCTTCTCTCCCCCCTTCTCTCCCCCCTTCTCTCCCCCCTTCTCTCCCCCTTCTCTCCCCCCTTCTCTCCCCCCTTCTCTCCCCCTTCTCTCCCCCCCTCCCGCCCTCTCTAAAGGACTTACCGCGCTCTGTGGCAGCCGTTTACCTTCCTCTTCGTCGCGCAGACAGCGCTCCTCCGCTGTCCCTGGCCCCCACCTTCGCGATGTGTGCCTTTGTGTGTGTGTGTGTCTTTGTGTGTGTGTGTGTGTGTGTGTGTGTATGTGTGTGTGTGTGTGTGTGTGTGTGTGTGTATATGTGTGTGTGTATGTGTGTATATGTGTGTGTGTATGTGTGTGTGTGTGTGTGTGTGTGTGTGTGTGTGTGCTTGTGTGTGTGTATATGTGTGTGTGTGTGTGTGTGTGTGTGTGTGTGTGTGTGTGTGTGTGTGTGTGTATATGTGTGTGTGTATGTGTGTATATGTGTGTGTGTGTGTGTGTGTGTGTGTGTGTGTGTGTGTGTGTGTGTGTGTGTGTGTGTGTGTGTGTGTGTGTGTGGTCAGTAGCAAAGTCCTGTAGGATCTTTGGTCAGTAGATGCAGCTCAGATCTTTGGTCAGTAGATGCAGACTTCGGTCGAGGCTTTCCAGGCGAGTGACCAAAACCTCTGTCGACTCTTGGAAACCTTGGATGGGGCGCAAGGTCACCAGAGGTTTCCGTTCAGGTTTCCTAAGTGGGACAGGGGCATAACTTGATGGTTGAAGGATAAGACTGAAGCAACACGAGCACCATTGTGGCTACCGTCTTGTTGACCAAAATGTTTCCGTTTGAGTTTGAGTTTAGTTTACTGTCACGTGTACCAGGAAACAGTAAAAAGCTTTTGTTGTGTGCTAACCAGTTTTCATGTTATGAAATACAGAAAGAGAAAGCATGATTTTAATTAAGGCTTGTTTTGATGCGCAGTTTCTTGGTTGAGAATGGTGTTGTTATTTCATGCACGACTTCAGGAACCATATTTAAAGTATTAGGTTTCTGCCAAGTGTAAATTATGTGAAATAAAAACCTTCATCTTTGTCGTCTACTGTAAACTTATGAGTGAAAGGATTCTACTCAGAACATTCTCCTAGCAACTACATTCTGCCAAGTCTGCTTTGTATTCAGGTGCTGAAAGAATAATTAAACTGTGAAAAGGAATAATATTTTTTTAGTTCAGAAGGATCATCGACCTGAAACAGCTTCTTCTCTTTGCAATTCTCTCAATTATCTATGTGAATATACCTGGTAAACTGATTAAATAATTTCCTTCCACAGATGCTATGTGATGATTTAGTTTTGTTAGTTTAGAGATACAGCGCGGAAACAGGCCCTTCGGCCCACCGAGTCCGCACCGACCAGCGATCCCCGCATATTAGCACCATCCTACACTTGGGACAATTAAAAAAAAACATTTATACCAAGCCAAGTAACCTACAAACCTGTACGTCTTAGGAGTGTGGGAGAAAACCCGAAGTTCTCGGGGAAAACCCATGCGGTCACGGGGAGAACATACAAACTCTTTACAGACAAGCACCCATAGTCAGGATCGAAACCGAGTCTCTGGCGCTGTAAGTGCTGGAATTCAGCAACTCTACCCCTGAGTATTTGCTGACGCTGAGTATTTCTTGCATTTTCAGTACTTATTTCAAACGTTTGGCATCTGCATTTTTGTTTGCTTTTCAAAATAACAAAAACATTCTGAGGCCCCATTGTTTTCCCTTTTCTGATTTGTAGTCGAATCGAGTTTATTGTCAAGACACAAGTACGGTGAGTTACAAGTACAATATAAATCTTGCTTGCAGCAGCATCACTGGCACAGAATCAAACCACCATATATAAATAACACATAACATTCTGCAACACAGTCAAAAGAAAAAAAGACTGCAAAAAAAAAAACAAGACACAATTAGACAAACAAACAAGTCCGTGCCAGTTAAAAAAGAATATATCTAGAAATTCACCTGCACAGCACATAAAAATCTGACAACATCAAGGATTTCTTTTGTATTAGCAGCCGTTAATAAAGTTTGGCCTTGGGGTGCTATTAAAATACTCAGTTCAGGGATAATTTGGGTCTGGCAGCACCTGTAGTGTGTGAATATATAAACAAATGGATAAGTGAGAAAGGGGCTCTGCTTATGGTCAACTTTCTATCGTCGGTCCTGCATGTGTGAGCCATTGAAAAATTGTTCCTTTGCAATATGGAGCTGCGAGTGCCCGTTTTGCATGGTTATCTCTCGCGTGAGATGGGGACGTGTAGTCGGGAGTGCCATGTATTGTAACAAGGTGGTATGTCCAATGGCTGAATAGTCCATAGAGTCTAGGTCCATAGTCCACAGAGTTGTGTTGCGTGCTATCCAGTCAAAGAAAAGACTGGACTGAAAAACGAAACATGATTACAATCAAGCCGTCCACAATGTACAGCATTTAGTGCAAGATAAAGTCCGATTAAAGATAGTTCAAAGGTCTGCAGTTAGTTAGATAGGAGGTCAGGAGTTGTACAGTTTGATAGCCACAGGGAAAAAAGGATCTCCTGTGGCGTTCTGTGCTGCATCTTGGTGGAATGAGTGTTGCTGAAGGTGCTCCTCAGGTTGACCAGCTTTGGCTTGATCTGCCTTGGCTTTCAGCACTCAGCAAAACCGACAATTGAGCTCTCCCACTGACTGGAGTCACACATGACCTACGTTTTTAGATACAGGTGCTGTTTTTAACAGATGCAAGCTAGTTTGAACTGGTATAAGTTGCATTTCAGATGTGCACCAAGGTCATCAGCAGATGGGTCAAAGCAGCCTGGGCTTTGAAATTGTGTTACTAAATTACCAGCCTTGATTCTTTTGTGTTGCAAGATTAGGGTCAAATGAGCCAGGACATTGTGATCTGCACACATTTTTTGCATAGTCCTGTTTATCCTAAAGTGAACTGTAAGAATAATTAAAAACTGACAAATAAACATTGAACAATGCGACTATGTTTCTGGGCTCTGTCCAAGAATTTAGAATAACGAGAATACTCATGGGGTGATTTTATTCTGTTGTGAATCCAATTTATTGCCAAGAATAATTGTGTTGACGTTGATATCTGGGAACACTGAATTATTGAAGATTTCATGATTATGATTTGATCTCATGATAACAACAGTTTAGATCAAAGTATGGAATGATAAAATCCATATTTATATTATTATGTTATAATTTATATTGAGTACAAGAATTTGGACTTCATTTTACTGATGTATATAATATTAGTTAGGCTACACTTGGTGTATTGTGTGAGTTTTGGTCACTAGAGTGCAGGCAATTCATGATTAAGCTGGAGAGGGTATAGAAAAGATTCAGGCGCATCTCTGGATAGCAGGTTGGATTGAAGGGCTTGGGTTATAAGGAGGGATTGGATTTCTGAGTCTGTTTTTCCCGGTGCAAAGGATTCAAACATCATAGAAATATATAAAACTAGACTAAGTGGGACCCGTGGGTCCCATGTCCCCCAACGCAATATTCCACCTCTCCACCAATTTCAATATTGGTGGCCAGTGGGGGGGGGGGGGGGGGGCTTTCTGGAGCACTAGGATGGGTGTTGTGGGATGAAGGGACTGGTTTCCAGAGGGCTAGTATGGACATTGTGGGCCAAATGGATTCTTGGAGTGGCAGCTCAGTCACTCAAGCCTGATGTGCTGGCAGCTCACTCACGGCTGGTGGGCTGGCAGTTGACTCACGGCTATTCCTTGAAATTCCTTTTCAAACCGGGTGCAAAGTGCAGTTTCATACCACTTCAAGCAGGGTCAAGTCAAGTCAAGTCAAGTCAAGTTTATTTGTCACATACACATACGAGATGTGCAGTGAAATGAAAATGGCAATGCTCGCGGACTTTTGTGCAAAAAGACAAACAACCAAACAACCAAACAAACTATAAACACAATCATAACACACATATTCTTTTACATAATAAATAATGGAAGGAAAAACGTTCAGTAGAGTTAGTCCCTGGTGAGATAGGCGTTTACAGTCCGAATGGCCTCTGGGAAGAAACTCCTTCTCAACCTCTCCGATCTCACCGCATGGCAACGGAGGCGTTTGCATGACCGTAGCAGCTGGAACAGTCCGTTGCAGGGGTGGAAGGGGTCTCTCATGATATTGTTGGCTCTGGAGTTGCACCTCCTGATGTATAGTTCCTGCAGGGGGGCAAGTGAAGTTCCCATAGGCAAGGCCACCAAATTCAAGTGCAGTTTCATACCACTTCAAGCAGGGTGCAAGGCCACCAAATTCAAGTGCAGTTTCATACCATTTCAAGCAGGGTGAAACTATTATAAAACCACAATAAAACCACACAAAACACCACATAGACACCAAACTCACAGTTCAGTAGACATTCAGTGTGTTCAGTTGATTCACAGCTCAGACAGTTGTGACCTCTCCCTCCCCCATCTTGCAGAGACTGAGCCACACCCACACTTCTGGCTTTTATAATCCCTCCCCCCTCCCACCAGAAGGGGCATGGCCTTCATGCCATGATTGACAGCATAGAGGTTCTCAACATTTTTTAAACAATAATAACACTTTTATTTTTAATTGATGGAAAGAATCCTTTGCACCTGATGAGCGGAGGGGGACTGAGTAAGATGGCCAAAAATCACAGCCGTAAGTGGTAGCATTTTACTTCGGAGTCACGTGAGTGACTACGTGAAGAACCCGCTCAGTGCGCAGGCGCGGCATTACGCCAGCAGTGCAACAGCGGCTTGCAACGGGAGCTAGGCTGTCCCGTTACAGGATGAACCGGACCGTCAGGTGAGTACCCTGAGGTCGGGTTTTCTTTTACAGGTGAGCCTTTTTCTGCTTGTGTTTTTTTACAGGCAGAGAAAAAGGCTCTGGAACAAAACTGTCCCCCGTTTTCCCGTTGGGGAGGGGGGCAGCAACAGGCGGTAGGAGCGACCCGGTGTTCCGTAATTCCCCGACACCGTGCCGAGGCCAGCCCGCTAGTACCTGAAGCAGCGGGCTGGACGCATAGCCACTCGAGAGGCATCCGGCAGGTGTTTCCCGATGTCGGACGGGACGTCTCTCCACCCGCACGGGGGGAGAGAGAGCCGCCTGAGCCGCTGGAGCGGTTCACGGAGCAAGTGCCTGCGAGACGCGCTGCTTGAGGGGCGCTCTCGCTACTACAAGGCAAAAGCTCCAGAAGAACCTGTCCCCTGCTCGACTCCAGCGGAGGAGTGTTCCATTGCAAGGGGGGGCAGCAACAGGCGGTAGGAACAATTACCGGTCGCACCGCTATCCCCATCACCGCGCCGAGCCCAGTCCCGCTAGTGCCTGAACTGCGGGCTGGATGTCTAGCCATCCGAACAGGCATCCGGCCGGTGGCGTCCGATTCGTCGGACGGGGACATGTCTCCACCTAAATGGAGGAGAGACAGCCGCCTGAGCTGCATCCAACAGCAATTGGAGCAGCTCCAGCGAGATGCGCAGAAAGAGCGCTCTCGCGGAGGGAGGTCAGGCACCCCCTCCACAGTGCCTCATGCACTGCCCTCTGCTCCCTCATTACTGGAGGCTAGCATTGGTGACCAGGGCTGGGCTGGTCTGGAACAGGGGCAGGCGGACGAATTCGGGAGTATGCCAGGGGTGCAGGAACATGAAGAGCTGTTGGGTGTGATGGACCGCTTGTAGCAACCCCACGGGCTGGAGCACCACTGGAACCAAGAATGGCGGCCAGCATCAACCATTACTGGAAAAGGTGCTCGCTGAGGTGCTGAAACAACACAGCACCAGAAAACGGTGAGGCCCTCAAAGTAAAAAGTGTCAACAGCAAAATCTGGGGGCATGTGGGTCACACATCCAGACCCAAGAACTCAAGCTACAGCGGATCCTAAGGCTCCTGACGTCAGCCATCACAGCCTTTGCTCGTTCCGTGGAGACCACGGAGATGGATACCTGCCAGCAGGATGTGCTGGCATTAATGTGTACCACACAATTTGAGATCAACAATCTCCGGAGGGAAACATAAGACCTGCCCTCAATCCCAAATTTGCTGGCTTGTGTAAAGCCCCAGCTGCGGAGACGGACGCGCTGCCATTTGGGAAAGATTTCAATAAAAACTGAAGGAGATGCAGGAAGCATAAAAAACCTTCGGCCTAATGAGGGCAGGCCCCGGGACGAGCAAACCAAGACCTCCGATACCCAAGTGGCAGCACCCCACGGCATCCACCAGTCGACGTCCGCAATATGGGACTGGTGAACGCTTGGGGTCCGCACATTATCCCCAAAGATCTTTCAGATCAGGGCCCGCAGCGGACCCTCTGGAAAATGCGCCTCCCCCCAACATCGCCAGCATGTCAGAACAAAATCTTCAGGAAAATGAAGAAACAGAATCGCCAATAACCATGGAGGTAGGTGGGTCTGGCCCCTACCAGCATATAGAGAATAAGGGTGCTTTATTAACAGGGGGGAGATTACACTTGTTTAAAGAAGCATGGGGTATGGTCACGAGTGACAAGTATATACTCAACAACATTACAGGATATAAAATACAATTCATGTCAGAAAAAACGCCGCCAGTTCAACAATGGCCCCAAAGGGTATTTCTCCCTCCGTCAAAGAGAAACGTGAGGGACAAGCTGAACTGGTGAGACTTATCACAAAGGGGGTCATCGAAAAGACCAAACATGAACCTTTGGAAATTGTATCGAATATATTCACTAAAACCAAAAAAGATGGTGTCTGTCGCATCATCATTGACTTAACATCACTAAACAAATTTGTTAAGTATATACATTTCAAAATGGAGACATATGTTACTGCCAAACAACTGAATTCCAAAGGACACTTCATGGCAAGCATTTATCTTAAAGATGCTTACTATCTAGTACCCATATACAAGGATCATCGCAGATACCTAAAATTTATCTGGATGGTACAAAGCATTGCCCTACGGGCGAACTTCAGCCCAAGATTATTCACCAAAATATTGAACCCAGCCATGGCAATACTAAGAAAACATATTGTCATGGCATATCTGGAGGATATTCTCATAGTAGGGAAAACGATGGAATTGGCTGTGGCAGCAGTATCAGCTACAAAACAGCTCCTCGAAACTCTGGGGTTCGTCCTACATCCAGATAAATCTAAGTTGAAGCCATCCACTATCATGGACTACCTGGGCTTCACAATTAACTCAGTCCATATGACTGTTACCTTGCCAAAGGCAAAAATGGTTGAATTAGCACAATCATGCAACAAATTAATGGTCAACGAGCTACCAACTATTCGACAAGTAGCAAGAGTAATTGGGGAAATGGTAGCAGCATTTCCGGCTACACAATTCGGACCTTTGCACTATCAAAAAATTTTACAGAGAGCAAAGGTAGGGCAATAAAACGACATACAGGTCACTATGATCGTGTCATGAACTTACCCACTGAAGCAATATCAGAGCTACAGTGGTGGGCAGAAAACGTTTGGCATAGTTTCAGCCCTATCTTTATCACTAACCCTACTTTAGTTATTCAAACAGATGCCAGTGCTCAAGGCTGGGGAGCGACTAACTCCATATCCAGCACAAGTGGTAGATGGACTAAACTAGAGTCATCATTACTACTTACACTGGGCATTAACTATCTAGAGATGTTGGGCGCCTTTTATGGTTTAAAAGCATATGTATCTAATATGCAGCACTTGCATGTTCGGTTACAAATTGATAAATACTACGGTGATGGCTTATATTAACCATATGGGTGGCATAAAATCATTATCATGCGACAGATTGGTCAACCTGATTTGGCAATGGTATGTCGAAAGACATATTTGGCTATCAGCTACTTACCTACCAGGTAAGCTAAACACCCATGCCATAAGAAAATTAAACGCCAGGGTTGCAAGTTTGAACAGACCTTACCTGGAACTGGGATTGTCCAAACAAACCATCACCACCATGTCGGCATCCCTTCGAACATCCACCAAGAGGCAGTACTTAACCAGCATCAAAAAAGGGAGAAGTACTGCCAGGAAACATGGACAACATACGCAACAGCTACAGCCACCAACATACTGGAGTTCCTGGCCATCTACACCACGATGTAGGGATCAGTTACAGTGCCATCAACACAGCGCAGAGTGCTCTTTCTGCTTATCTCAAACCAGCGCCAGGACAACAGGCGATGGGATCCCATCCACTGGTGGTAAAACTGATGAAGGGCATTTACAATATCAAGCCCTAAGCCCAGGTATACTCATATTTGGGATATCAGTGTGGTCCTGACATATCTCAGGGAATGGCCACCAGCCAGATCCCCCGGCCTCGAGCAAGCTACACTAAAGACGCTTAGGTTGATAGCACTTGTATCCGCACAGAGGGTCCAGTCACTACACCTATTGCGACTGGACAACATGATCACAGCTCCAGACCAGATCTGTTGTTATCCAGCGACTGGTCAAACAGAGCAGACCAGGAACACCTAATCCAGTCGTGGCTTACCCACCAGAACCACGGTTATGTGCCATGACCTACCTACTATCCTACATAGACACAACCAGAATATTCGAGGGAGATGAAAAGCCTTGTGGGTCAGTCACAAAAACCTTATGGTGGGGTACGAGCCAAACCATTGCGAGATGGCTCAAGCAGGTGCTAGAAACTGCTGGGATAAACACTAACATGTACAAAATTTATTCCTCCAGGGCAGCATCCATGTCGACGGCTAAAGAATGGACATGCCTATACACCACATCCTGGCTACAGCAGGATGGTGGGAAGGGAAAAGACCGTTCAGAAATTTTATAATAAGCCGTTGGCAAAACCTGGTTTATTTGCAGTAAAGATTTAACTGCAAATATTTAATTTAAGCCCAGGGGAGCAACTTAATTCTTTGTTGTTATTGTTTAAAAAATACCATTGTGTTTTTCTACAAATAGACTCATTGGTTCATTACGATAACATTTCCTCCCTCAAGAACTTCGGCAGTGAGTGAAATGAAACTGTTACACGGTTTGAAATCACAGAGCTTTGAAATCTTCACGTAGTCACTCACGTGACTCCGAAGTAAAATAGTAAGATTAAACGAGAACTTACCAGTTTGAAGTTTGATCTGTATTTTATGAGGAGTTACGATGAGGGATTACGTGCCCTCCGCTCCCACCCTCATTATATGGATCAAACTAATAAATTGATGTCTCCTTATCTTTACTATGTTTACTTCAAAATAACTGTGTCTATCTGTGATTCCACACCGCTGCTTGGAAGTATGCCGCGCCTGCGCACTGAGCGGGTTCTTCACGTAATCCCTCATCGTAACTCCTCATAAAATACAGATCAAACTTCAAACTGGTAAGTTCTCGTTTAATCTTACTATTTTATCTAATATCAATATACAGTGCAAACAGGAAGTTGTCAAGTTTAGACTTTTAATGCTGAGCTTTATTTCAAAGCAACCACCACCAACAACCATTTGCTGAGCTTTATTTCAAAGCAACCACCACATTTTCATTTTCAAACCACATTAAGGGCACTCAAGGTCTGTAAAGCCACACTCACAGTTTAGTAGACACGTGTTCTGTGTTATTCACAGCTCAGACTGAGAGACGTGACCCTCTCGCTCCCCATCTTGCAGAGACTGACTGAGGCACTCAACACTTCCGGGTTTTATTGTCCCTCCGGAAGGGGCGTGGCCTTCAGGAGAGAGAATCTCAACATTTCTTAAACACTAATAACTCTTTTATTTTTCATCGATGGGAAAAATCCTCTTGTCCTGCACAGCGGAGGGCGACTCTGAGTAAGATGGCCAAAAATCACAGCCGTAAGTGGCAGAGTTTTTTCTAAAATCATTATCATGGAAACAGGTCCTTCAGCCCATCTCATCCATGCCAGGCAAGGTGTCCCATCCAAGCTAGTCTCACTCGCCCACATTTGGCCCATATCTCTCTAAACGTTTCTTATCCTTTTACCTGTCCAAGTGTCTTTTAAATGTTGTTATTGTACCTGCCTCAACTTCGTCCTCTGGCAACTCATTTCATATATACACCATCCTCTATGTGAAAAGGTTACCTTTCAGGTTCCAATTAAATCATTCCCCTTTAATCTTAAAAAGATGTCCTCTGGGTGTTGATTCCATTACTCTGGGTAATGAAATACCCAGTTACAGAGGTGTATATGATCACGAGAAGAATGCATACGGTGCATTCACCCTATATATTCCCCTCACAATCATATACACCTCTATTCTTCTTCCTCGTGTCCGGCATCTTCCATATCACATCTTTCCGGTCGGTCAGTGACGGTTGACGGTTGGTGGTTGCAGAATTGGCTACTTCAGTCAGTCACTGTGGTACAGTTTCTGTCGTCAGCATTGCCCAGGATGCGCCACGTGGAGGCTTCTGCTTGCATCCCATACACCTCTATAAGATCACCCCAAATCCTCCTGCCCCCCAAGAACTAAAATCCTAGCCTGCCCAAAATTCTCCTGATAAGTCAGGCACTCAAGTCTGGTAACATCCATAAGGTGTTCTCAGCACTCTTTCCAGCTTCTGATATGGTACGATACGGTACGATAGAACTTTATTTATCTCAGGAGTATTCAGTATTCAGTATTTACTTTAATGTCATTTTAACTGAGTACTTACATACACAGATGAAACGAAAAATTGTTTCTCAATCAGTTCCCATCAGTGCAGTTAATAAAAACAGAATAAATGCATATAGCTTTAAAAATTAAAATGACCATATCTAAAATAGGCCTAAAATTTTAAATAAAAACAGACATTCAGACCGAACAGTGGCTTTGCTTTGACAGGTGCCTAGCTGTCAAACTATGGGCGAGGTTAGATGTGTTGGTGTATGATATATGGGGAGGGGGCACAGTCCGTTAACCAGTCTTGTTGCCTGTGGGAAGAAGCTGTGAAGCATCCTGCTGGTTTTGCAGCTGATGCTCCTGTACCTCTTCCCAGATGGCAGAATGGAGAAGATGTGGTGTGATGGATGATAGGGGTCCTTAATAATGGAGATGGCTCTGCGGATGCTACGCTTCTTATAGATCTCCAACAGGAAAGGGAGTGGGGCACCAATGATCCTGCTGGCTGTCTTCACTATCCTGTTGAGTTGGTTTTGCTCATAAGCCTTGCAGCTCCCAAACCAGGAAGTGATGCCGAGGTCAATATACTCTCGATGGTGCCCCTGTAGAACAGTAGGGAGACCTGCATTCCTTGGTCTCCAGAGAGGGTGGAGCCACTGCTGAGCTCTTTTGATCACTGCTGTGGTGTTGGTCCCAAGAACTTCACACTGCTGACCCTCTCCACAGCAGCTCCATCAATATGCAGCGGAGTGTGATGTTGTTTTCCAGCCCTCCTGAAATCGATCACCATCTCCTTTGTCTTTTCCACATTGAGGATGAGATTGTGAGATCTGCACCACTCCGTAAGCAGCTCCACCTCCATCCTGTACGCCGACTCATTATTGTCACTGATGAGACCCACCACTGTTGTGTCATCAGCGAACTTATTGATCTGGAGGGGAATTGATCTGCCAACAGTCATAAAATTAACAAACTACATGAAACAATCACATCCTTCCTGCAGTACGGTGACCATAAATGAACGCAACAGCTGATGGCCTGAAGACTTGTTTCCTTCTCCCCTGACTCTCAGTCTGAAAACTGAACACAATGCTTCAAAGTGTTGTGAGGTATGTTTTTTTTCACAGAGGATGGTCGGCCCATGTTCATGCTGCTGGGGTGGTGGTGGAGGCAAATACAATGGTCGCATTTAAGAGACTTTTGACTAGCCATATGGATATGCAGGGAATTGAGGGATATGGATTATATGCAGGCAGCGAAGGGTTAGTCTTGACATTATGTTTGGCACAGACATTGTGGGCGAAGGGCCGGTCCTTGTGCTGTACTGTTCTACGTTCTATATTCTAATGAGGCAAAATAGAAGAGTAAAAGTTCAAATGAAAATAGCCTAAAAAATAAAAGAGCAACCTGAATAGAAGAAAAGGCAGATTATGCTAAATATGCAATTAAGAGAAAGCCTGAACCAATATGTAATTGCTGCAGAATTATCACTTCTGTGATTTTAGGCGCAGAGTGGCACAACGGTAGAATTGCTGCCCTACTGCAACAGGGACCTGTGTTTGATCCTGACTATAGGTGCTGTTTGTACGGAGTTTGTATGTTCTCCCTTTGACTGCACTTGCATCTCCTCCAACCTCATCTACTGTATCCGCTGTTCTAGGTGTCAAGTTCTCTACATTGACCAGACCAAGCGCAGGCACGGCGATCGTTTCGCTGAACACCTCTGCTCAGTCCGCCTTAACCTACCTCAGCACTTCAACTCCCCCTCCCATTCCCAACCTGACCTTTCTGTCCTGGGTCTCCTCCATTGTCAGAGTGGGGCCCAGCGCAAATTGAACGAACAGCACCTCATATTTCGCTTGGGTAGTTTACACCCCAGCAGTATGAACATTGACTTCTCTAACTTCAGATAGCCCTTGGTTTTCCATCCCCTCCCCCTTCCCAGTTCTCCCACTAGTCTTACTGCCTCCGACTACATTCTATCTTTTTTCCACCCCCTCCCCTGACATCAGTCTGAAGAAGGGTCTCGACCCGAAACGTCACCCATTCCTTCTCTCCAGAGATGTTGCCTATCCCGCTGAGTTACTCCAGCATTTTTGACCTCCCTTTGACTGTGTTGGTTTTCTCCGTGTGCTCCAGTTTCCTCACACATTCCAAAGATATGCGGGTTTGTTGGCTTCTATAAATTGTCCCAAATGTGCAGGGTAGAACTGGTGTACGGGTGGGTGATTGCTGCTCAGCATGGGCTCGGTGAGCCATTGGGGCCTGAATCCATGCTGTATTTCTACACTAAAATAAACTAAACCAAAGTAAAGCTTTTCTGCAACCAGGGATCAGCCTGACATAACCAGCTCTACAGCAAGGGATTGCCATCAAACTAATGTTATATTCACCATGAAAGCATGGTGAATCATTTGTAGAAGTAACCAGCACCCTAGGTGAACATTTATACCTCAAGCAAGGCCACCAATGACGAGTGGCACACCAGCCACTCCCATTTCTCCCCTCTCCCATCGTGCAAAAGGTATAGAAGTGTGAAAACGCACACCTCAAGATTCAGGGACATTTTCTTCCCAAGTATTATCAGGTAACTGAACCATCCTACCACAACTAGCGAGCAGTCCTGAACTACTATCTACCTCATTGGAGACCCTCGGACTATCTTTGATCGGACTTTACTGGCTTTACCTTGCATCAAGCATTATTCACATTATGCCCTTCATCATGTATCTGTACACTGTGGATGGCTCGAATGTAATCATGTATTGTCTTTCCGCTGACTGGTTAGCACGCAACAAAAGCGTTTCACTGTACCTCGGTGTACACGTGGTATAAACTAAACTAAACTTAACTCAACTTACTCAAAGATGCATGGAGATCTGACTGTCTATCCTGTTTAGATGAGTAAGATATTTATACTTAGTGAGTTCTTAACCTCTAATGCAGTCCAATGGAGAGCATCTGTGGGGCACAAGGTGATCAAAACAAGACGTGTACAATTATTTTTGAGGACACTTCACAGACTATGTGGGTGAAGATTAACATGGATTATATCCCAGATGACAGCACCCAGTAGTGCAGCTGATAAAGCAGCGGCCTCACATCGCCAGGGAACCGAGTTCGATCCTGACATTGGTTGCTGTCTGTGCGGAGTTTGCACGTTCTCCCCGTGACCATGCATGATTGCTCAGAGATCTCTGGCTTCCTCCCACATCCCAACAAAGTCTGGGTGTGTTGGTTAACTGGCCTCAACAAAATAGCCCCGGATGTGTAAGGAGGGGATGAGGATTTAGGATAACATAGAGCCAGTGTGATCAACTAAGGTGATCACAATGGTTGGCGTGGATTCAGTGGGCCGAAGGGTCTGTTTCAATGCTGTAACTCAAAACTATAGATGTCAGACTAGACTTTAGAGATGCAGCACGGTAACAGGTCCCTTCGCCCACTGGGTGTGCACCGACCAGTGATCACCTCGTACACGAGCACTATCCTACACATTAGGGACAATTTACAATTTTTTTACCAAAGTCAATTAATCTACAAACCTGTACATCTTTGGTGTTTGGGAGGAAACCTTGGCACACAGAACACGTGTGGTCACAGGGAGAATGTACTAATTACATACAGACAGCACCGGTAGTCAAGTTTGAACCTGCATCTCTGGCGCTGTAAGGCAATAACTCTACTGCTGTGCCACCGTGCCAACTCTACACACCTCTCTTTTCTCAAAACAGACAGACTGTTTAATTTTTTTTAAATTTTAAGAAGTTTTAGAAATATTCTTATAACAACACAGGAGGTCCTTTGTCATTTTGGCTGTATGCTATCTCCTAACAGAGGAAGTCCCACACCCCCTTTTCTTATTCCCCTGCAGTCCTTATTCTCTCTCATCTGTCTATCGACTTTCCTTTGATTCTTTCATTTACAGTAGTCAATTAAACCATTTGGGATGTGTGAGGAAACCAGATCACCTGGCAGTGTCCAGTGACATACCACAGGGATTGGTGCTGTTTGTGGTATTTGTATTCATGACTTGAATGCCAATGTAGGAGGAATGATCAGTAAATTTCCGAATGACATGAACATTTGGTGGAGTTATGGATTCCGAGGAAGGTTGTCTAAGGCTGCAGCAGCTTATAAATCAGTTGAAAAGTAGTTGGGGCAGAGCATTGACAGATGGAATTTAATTCCAACAGGTGTGATGTGATGTATTTTGAGAAGTCAAAAAGGAGTTGGACAAGTTCAAGTTCAAGTTCAAGTGAGTTTATTGTCATGTGTCCCTGTATAGGACAATGACATTCTTGCTTTGTTTCAGCACACAGAACATAGTAGGCATTTACTACAACACAGATACGTGTGTCCATATACCATAATATAAATATATACACACATGAATAAATAAACTGATAAAGTGCAAATAACAGAAAATGGGTTATTAATAATCAGAGTTTTGTCTGAGCCAGGTTTAATAGCCTGATGGCTGTGGGGAAGTAGCTATTCCTGAACCTGGTTGTTGCAGTCTTCAGGCTCCTGTACCTTCTACCTGAAGGTAGCAGGGAGATGAGTGTGTGGCCAGGATGGTGTGGGTCTTTGATGATACTGCCAGCCTTTTTGAGGCAGCGACTGCGATAAATCCCCTCGATGGAAGGAAGGTCAGAGCCGATGATGGACTGGGCAGTGTTTACTACTTTTTGTAGTCTTTTCCTCTCCAGGGCGCTCAAATTACCGAACCAAGCCACGATGCAACCGGTCAGCATGCTCTCTACTGTGCACCTGTAGAAGTTAGAGAGAGTCTTCCTTGACAAACCGACTCTCCGTAATCTTCTCAGGAAGTAGAGGCGCTGATGAGCTTTCTTGATAATTGCATTAGTGTTCTCGGACCAGGTAAAATCTTCAGAGATGTGCACGCCCAGGAATTTGAAGCCCTTGACCCTTTCAACCATCGACCCGTTGATATAAATGGGGCTGTGGGTCCCCCTCCTACTCCTTCCAAAGTCCACAATCAGTTCCTTGGTTTTGCTGGTGTTGAGGGCCAGGTTATTGTGCTGGCACCATATGGACAGTTGCTCGATCTCTCTTCTATACTCTGACTCATCCCCATCAGTGATACGTCCCACAACAGTGGTGTCGTCAGCGAACTTGATGATGGAGTTCGCACTGTGACTGGCTACGCAGTCATGAGTATAGAGTGAGTACGTAGCCTTGAGGTGCTCCCGTGCTGATTGTTATCGAGGCTGACACATTTCCACCAAATCGAACAGACTGTGGTCTGTGGATGAGGAAGCCGAGGATCCAATTGCAGAGGGATGCGCAGAGACCCAGTTCTGCGAGTTTGGTAACCAGCTTGGAGGGGATGATTGTGTTAAATGCCGAGCTGTAATCGATGAATAACAGCCTGACATATGAGTTTTTGTTGTCCAAGTGGTCCAGAGCGGAGTGGAGGGCCAGCGAGATCGCATCCCGATTTACGACATATGCAGTAAATGGCAGAGCAGTGAGGAATGTTGAAGAACAGAGAAACCTAGGGGTACAAGACTATAAGAAGCGATGGTACCCTCCTAGTGCTGGTAAATGGGATTAGTGCAAATGGGGATAAAAGTTGTCATGGGTGTGGTGGCCCATTTCTATCCTGTAAAACCCCATGACTCTATGACTCTTTGACCTATAGAGTCACAGGGAAAATATGCAAAAACTACACCGAGAGTACCTGAGGTCAGGATAGAAGTGGGCAGCAGGCTTAACCACTGCACCTACACTGTTTCCTTACCGTGTTGCCTCGGGTCATGCGTTTTTAAAATCACTGTGATCTTTGCACTGATCCTGGTGATAAATGCAAATTTATCTGATATTGTCAGAGAAATTTTACCTCTGGACCCAAGGTTTAATATCCCTGGAAGAAATATTACACGTTGATTCATTTAGAATGATTGTAAGATTCTCTTTAAGAATATTCTTGATCTTACAGTGGAAACAAGGAAATGTAGATGCTGGTTAATACATAACATGACACAAAGTGCTGGAGTAACTCAGCTGGTCATGCAGCATCTCTGGAGAATAAGGATGGGTGATGTTTCAATCTGAAGAAATGTCTCAACCTGAAACATCGCTTATCCATGCTCTCCAGAGATGCTGCCTGACCCGTTGAGTTATTCCAGTACATTGTGGCCTTCCTGGATCTTACAGTCTACTTTGTTAATCTCACTGGTCTGTCTGAACTTTTCTGAGTCTCTTCAGATGCTGCAATCAATAAGGCATTCACTGTGGCATTTACTAGATTTTTATTTATTTATTTCAAAAATAGACTTTATTCAAGTAATAAATATATACAATACATAAACCGTGCAAAAAAAATTATCCGACATTTTCGGCGGCTATGCAGACATTCAATACTGTTTACACACATTGCTCAAATTTCACAAATTTCCCCCCCACCCTTGCCGCTCATGTGGCCAATTTTTAGAACCAAGCAGGCTAAACCACATCTCCCAGTGGCCTATGACAGTCTTTCCTCACCTTTCCTTCTAAGTTAGACTGACCTGGCCTGAGTTTCTGAACATCAGCATTTGTGTAGGATTATATCCAGATGCACATCGTGGTATTGTACATACGCCTTATAGAGAAATGCTGAAATTCTAAATTTCATGGCTATGTTTGACTGTCGTCTGACCTTTAATGCTTCCTTTGCAACTGACCTTTCCGTGTCCCCCATTTGAAGATAGCTGGAAAGGAGAAGTGAAAGTGCTTTCATCCATTGCTCTTCATTAACTAAAACGATCTTGGTTGTTTACCAATTTCATTTGCAATTTCTTTCTTGAAGACTGTCAATAGCGAAAGTAGGCGTTTAATTCCTGTATTTTACATTTTGTGGTAGTGCATGAGCCAGTCTGCCTAACCTCTAACAGACAGGCAGGTTAATGCCAGAATGGCATATTAAATGGATACCAATACCGTTCTTCACAATAATCTATATGAAGCTATTAGATTGTTTTTACGCCTCTTCCATTCCGAGGTATGTGATTTAGGCAGCTGTGTTCTACAGTCTGACATAGTTTAATGGAGTTTAATGTAGTGTAGTTTATTTTAGTTTAGTTTAGTTTAGAGATACAGCGAGGAAACGGGCCCTTCAGCCCATTGAGCGCACCGACTAGTGATCCCTACACATGAATACTATCCTACACGAGGGACAATTTTTTAACATTTATACAAAGCCAATTAACCTACAAACCTGCATGTCTTTGGAATGTGGGAGGAAACCGAAGTTCTCCTGTACGTCTTTGGATTGTGGGAGGAAACCAAAGTTCTCGGAGAAAACCCACGCAGGTCAAGTAGAGAATGTACAAACTCCGTACAGACAAGTGAATTTATGAAAGGAAAATTACATATATGAAATTCATGAGAGTGTTTTGATGTTGCAACAATGAGAGAAAACCCCAAAGATGTGGTATGTTTGAACTTTCAGAAGGTCCTTGATAAGGTTTTTTATTAAAAATAAATCGATCACATGAGGTGGAGGACGGTGGTGCTAATGCTATTGAGGGTCATGGGTAGTCAGTTTCTCACTTACTGGTAAGGACACAAAGTATTGGAGCAATATGGTGCATCAGGCAGCAACTCTGGAGAACATGTTCACCACGGATGCTGCCTGACCTGCTGAGTTACTCCAGCAATTTGTGTCATTTTTGTAAACCCAGCGTTTCCAGTTCCTTGTTGCTACCTCTCTTACTAGTGAGGTTCATTTACTTTAGTAGAATGACTTGCTCGTTGTCAGTTGATGACCCAGTGTTCCCTGAGGAATATGGGTTGTTTCATTTTGTGAGGAATTGGGTAAGGAATTGTATTTTGAACTGGTGTGGTTAATGGACAGAAAATAAAAGCTGGGAATTGGTCATTTTTGGATTGGGAGCGAATGGCTATTTGGGTGCCACTGGAATGGAAGCTGAAAACCCAGCGTTTCATAATCGTTAGCAGTGATTAAGATGAAGGAGCCAAATGTCAAATATCCAAATTTGCTGATTATGCAAAGTTTGGTGGCAGTGTGGGTAGCATGGAGAATGCAGCTTTTAAGGAAATGTAGATAGGATAAGTGAATGATAGGATATAATGTAGAATCATTTACTTTGGAAGGAAAAATAGGAAAGTGGAGTATTTTTTTAATATGTTGAGAAAATGAAAGATGTTAGCGTTCAGAAGGATCTACGAAGTCTTGAAAATTAATGTGCAAGCAATTGGGAAAGCAACGGTTATGCCAGCCTTTATTGTAAAAGCATTTGAGCACAGGAGTAAAGATGTCCCATTGCAAAATACATACGACCCTGTTGAGAATGCATCTGGAGCAATTCTGTCTCTGTATTAAAGGAAGTATATATGCAAAAACGGGAGAGAAATGAAAATGTATTTAAATCTGATGAGAAAAATATAATTATACTCCATGGGGAGATGAGATGGGATTTCAGGGAAAAGTTGGTAGGCACATTTATAATTATAAACACTGCTTTCCATTTAATTCCAAGAGAGTGGAAAATAAATTACTGCTGGGCCACTTAAAGAATGAGAAATTGCGTAATAAATTGAGAATAAAATCATGAGGCAGTGGGTTGGAGGCTGTGAAACTACATATTAGGCACACCGTTAAAGATATGAAGGAGTCGTGTGATTTTACACAATGATTCATTTGGGGTTTCATGTTATTTGCAATAAATTTAACTAACGTGTAACAATTCCAGAAATAACGATGAAGCAAACAAATTAACCACATGTTTTATTCGTTCTTTTTTTCTACTTCACCAGACGAGGCAGTAGTAGCGCACGTTGAGCTACAGCCTCACAGCTCCACCAACCCAGGTTCAATCCTAACTTTTGTTTAGAGTGACACACAACAAGCTGGAGTAACTCAGCCGGTCAGACAGCATCTCTGGAGAATAGGTGACGTTTCGTGTCGAGGCTCTTATTCAGTTCGCAGTTTCCACATTCTCCCTGTGATTGCCTGGATCTCAGCTGACTGCTACAGTTTGCTCCCGTATCTCAAAGACTTGTTAGGATAATTGGCCCTAGTGTGTTGGTAAGAGGTGGAATCTGGGGGGAGTTGATAGGAATAGGGGTCAGATAAAATGAAATTAGTGCAAACGATTTCTTGATGATTAGTGCCGACAATGCATTGAAGAGCAGGATTTGTGCTGCATAGCTCAATATATGTTAAAAGAACAATGATTTTTTGGGGGTTTTCTCAGTAGAATTCCAATGACAAAATTCCAAATGATCACTGAGTATTTTCACAGTTGCAGTCAATCATAAAGTTGTATATTTGATGAGTGTGTCATTTGCAGAAAAGTAATTACATTTATCAATGTATTCTTTTTATTATCGTTCCCAAACATATGATATTTCTGACAAACTTGCTCTTTTAAAAGAGAGCAATATTCAATTTTCCAAGTACTGATGAGGGAATATGTTTTTTGTTACAATTAAGAAATCATGAGGAGATAATAGAACAGTCACCTATTAATTGTCAGGAAAGAACAATCGATATTGATTATATATTTTTTGCGTTTAGACATTAACGTCTGTCTGTTGTTTCCACTTCATTAATGATTGGTGATGTCAAATTGCACCTTGTCGTGGTGGAGAAGCTTGTGTGGACCTGAGATCCTGAGAGCGATGCCGTCTGGAGCTATGCTCCTGGTAGGACCACCCATGGCAGTAAGGTTGAGGGGGAGGTCCCTGACAAAGAGCAATCCTGCCAAGACGTCAACGGCGGAACAGGTGGAGGATGATGGCTGACCTTAGTGAAGCGTCACAACGGCTGGGAAAGCGGATGCAGCAGAAAAGGGTCACCGGTCTTGGACTCCATGCCACTGGATCCTGACCCAGATCTGACAAGGACCATGGGGTGGCTGCCTGTGCACCAGTCTTCCCACGTTAAACAAAGTCATGCACAGGGATTAGCAGCCTGGTGACACCCATGGTCAGCCATGACTGAAGACGACTTCAATGACAGTGACGTGCATTGGTGGGGCAGTACAGGAGTGCAGGGGACGGCACAATTGCACAGAGGTAGAGCTGCTGCCTTACAGCGCCAGCGACCCGGGTTCGTTCCTGACTACGGGTGCCACCTGTACGGAGTTTGTATGTTCTCCCCGCAACTTTGCGGATGACAAAGCTAGGTGGCAGTGAGAGCTGTGAGGAGGATGTTATGAGGCTGCAGGGTGACTTGTATAGATTGCGTGAGTGGGCAGATACATGGCAGATGCAGTATAATGTGGATAAATGTGAGGTTATCCACCTTGGTGGCAAGAACACAAAGGCAGATTATTATCTGAATGGTGTCAGATTAGGAGAAGGGGAGGTACAACGAGACCTGGATGTGCTTGTACATCAGTCACTGAAAGTAAGCATGCAGGTACAGCATGCAGTGAAGAAAGCTAATGGTATGTTGGCCTTCATAGCGCGAGGATTTGGTTTAGGATCAAGGAGTTCCTACTGGAGTTGTACAGGGCCCTGTTGAGACCGCACCTGGAGAATTGTGTGCAATTTTGGTCTCCTAATTTGAGGAACGACATTATTGCTATTGAGGGAAGTGCAGCGTAGGTTCACCAGGTTAATTCCTGGGATGGCGGGACTGACATATGATGAAAGAATGGGTCGACTAGGCTTGTATTCACTGGAATTTTGAAGGATGAGAGAGGATCTTATAGAAACATATAATACTATTAAAGGATTGGACAGGCTAGATGCCGGAAAAATGTACCCGTTGTTGGAGGGATCCAGAACCAGGGATCACAGTTTAAGAATAAGGGGTAGGCCATTTGGGACTGGGTTGAGGAAAAACATTTTCACCCAGAGAGTTGTGAATCTGTGGAATTCTCTGCCACAGAAGGCAGTGAAGGCCAATTCACTGGATGTTTTCAAGAGAGAGTTAGATTTAGCTCTAAAGGCTAAAGGAATCCAGGGATATGGGGAAAAAAGCAGGAATGGGGTACTGATTTTGGATGATCAGCCATGATCATATTGAATGGTGGTGCTGGCTCGAAGGGCCGAATGGCCTAAAATAATTTTCTATGTTACTATGTTTCTATGATTCTATGTTTTTATGCAACTGCATGGGTATTCTACGGGAGTTCTTGTTTCCTCTCACACCCCAAACACGTGCAGTTTTGTAGGTAAATTGTCTCCAATGCATAGAATAAAACTAGTGTATGGATAATCGCTGGTCGGTGCGGACTCGATGGGCCGAAGATCCTGTTTCCAAGCTGTAACTCTAAACTAAACTAAACTTTCATGACTTTGCACAATTGTTTTCATTGCATGACAAAGATGATGACTGGAGTGCAGACGAAAAACAAAATAAATCAAGAGATATTCCTAGAAAAATGAACTAGAATTTACTGAGTCATAGAGTCATAGAGTGATACAGTGTGGAAACAGGCTCAACTTGCCCAAAACCGGCCTACAATGTCCCAGCTACACTTGTCCCACCTGCCAGCGTTAGGTCCATATCCCTCCAAATCTGTCCTATCCATGTACCTGTCTAACTGTTTCTTAATTGATGGGATAGTCCCAGCCTCAGTACCTCCTCTGGCAGCTTGATCCATACACCCACCACACTTTGTGTGAAAAAGTTAACCCTTGGATTCCTATTAAATCTTTTCCCCTTCACCTTGAACCACCGTCCTCTGGTCCTCCATTCCCCTACTCTGGACGAGACTGTACATCAACCTGATCTATTCCTTTCATGATTTTGTACATCTCTGTAAGATCCCCCTCATCCTCTTGCACTCCATGGAAGAGAGACCCAGCCTACTCAACCTCTCCCTATAGCTCACACCCTCTAGTCCTGGCACCATCCTCTTAAATCTTTTCTGAACCCTTTCAAGCTTGACAATACCTTTCCTAATACATGGTGCCCTGAACTGAATACAATATTCTAAATGCGGTCTCACCAACGTCTTACACAACTGCAACATGACCTCCCAACAGATTGAATTTAAAAAATGTTAAAAGCCTGTAGGAGGAATATATACTTGAAAAATGGAGAAAGAAGTGAGCTTGACTAGGAGAAAGAGTGTTAAGTTTGAGGTGGTGAGAATGGGGAAGGATGACTAGTGACATGTCTCAAACATAAGAGGAACAAGCAAGGTAGGAGTCGAGGAACACTGGCTATGATACAATTGTATACAAGGAAGTGAGGGAAAGTTGTGGTGTAACAGATAGATTGGAGACCCTTGTTACTCCTTATCAATGTTTGTTTTAATATTCCTAAGAAAACTTCATAAATTATGTTAGAAACACTTAGTAATGTGACATGTGTGTTCAAATGTCAACATTGTTTATTATAGGAAAACCAAATCTTAGTTTAGATAGGGATATGGTAGCCTTGTGATTGTTATGGGGCTGTCTCACTGTACGAGCTCATTTAAGAGCTCTCCCGAGTTAAAAAAAAATCAAACTCGTAGAATCTACGTAGCGGGTACGTCGGAGCTCGGGACATCTCTTAGCGGCTCGTAACGCTAACGGCAGGTACTCGGGAAACGCGGTAAGCTCGAGAAGACTCCTGAAGATTTTTCAACAAAATGTCCAGGAGAGCCCCGAGTACCTACGAGCGGCTATTACCGTAATTCTCCGAGTTCGAATCAGGGGAAACTCGGGAGAACTCTTGAATTAGCTCGTACAGTGGGACAGCCCCATAACTGGATTAGTAATCCAGAAAATAAGATATTTGATCTAGCATTGAGAGGTTAACTCACACCATGGAATCTGGGGAGCAAAGAGGGTGGTAGGTTAAATTAAGCTAATTCAATAAAACACAGATCTATTGTTAAAAAGTAAACCATTTACATTTATATTGAATCAGTAAATAACTGGGAGAAATCTCTAGGGGTGGCGTGGTGATGCAGTGGTAGAGTTGCTAGTGTTAGAGCATCAGAGACTTGGGTTCAATCCTGACTAGGCGTGCTGTCTGAGTTTGTACGTTCTCCCAGTGTCCATGTGAGTTTTCTCCAGGTGCTCCGGCTTCCTCCCACATTCCAAAGATGTACAGGTTTGTAGGTTAATTGGCTTTGGTTAAATTGTTAACTTGTCCCTAGTATGTATGATAGTGCTAGAGTACGGGATGATCGCTGGTCGATGCGGACTTGGTGGGACAAAGAACCTGTTTCCGTGCTGGATCTCTAAAGTCTAAAATGAACAAATTCAAGGAATTATGGACCAGCTTGGATTTGTTAAAACCATCCGTGCTTAACTATCACAAATGCATGTTAACCTTTGGAGATGTTAAAAGAGCACATTAATAAGAGGTTAGGCTATAACCTATGTAAGGCACTTGCATACCTGCACTTCAGGAAGAATGAGAAGATTGTAACGGGGTATAAGAGAGATCTCTGGTTCGAGGGGAGAGAGGATAGTGTTGTGCAGGTAACTTAGGGTGGCTGGCATTGTTCATCTTAGAGCATAGCTGGTTAAGAGTGGATTTAATAGATGTGTTCAGAATCAAGATGGGTTAAAACAAATCAATTGAAGTGAAACTTTCCTCATGGCTTACAAATCAAAAGCTCTAGGGCTGGTATTTGAAGTGATTTTCAAACAAACCAGTAATAATAGAAGAAATGTTTTTTTTTAATGCAATGAAAAAATAAGATTTTAGAATACAGTATTTGATGGGATGATAGATCGAGATTCAATAGCAGCCTTCAAGAGACTATCGGACCAACATTTGAAGAGGATGAAATCTTCAGGGATATGCGGGTGGGTGAGGAGAGTGGGACTAATTGAAAGAGCACAGACTCAATGGACCAAATGCCCTCCTTTATTCTATAATTGTATTACCTGAAATTGCTTAGAGAACTATAATTCAATTCAGCATTTGCAATAACTTAGGCAAAAATAGTATTGCAGAAAAATTTTACATATTTCTAGACATTCGATATTTATGCATTTGAAAGATTATTTAGCTCAGAATAAATCAGGTTTGTGCCCGTTCTGGGTCAAATCACACCCATCATGAATATGAATTTTGATCAGGATATCCCTGCAGTAAATCATCTTTGAACCCTTACATCTGCACCATAGCCACAAGGGCTGTTTGTTACTCACACAAAAATCCTATGTAACTTTACAAGTAAAATAGACAAATTCAATAGCTGTATTTCCAGGCAATAGTCTTTTGCTGTAAAGTGAGAAATAAACATGTTGTAGAAGTGTCTTGGGGTGGGGTAAATTTTTGTGTCTACCTTCGATTTAAACCAGCATCTGCAGTTATTTTCCTACACATGGTTTTAATCCCGCAGTGCCAGTTGGAAGGTAAAATATGTAAATTCTGTAATCTTGCGTAGAACACAATATTCTGGAGTAACAAAATGCTGGAGGTCAAGCAGCATCTCTGGAAGTCATGGATAGGAGCGCTTTGGGTTGGAACTCTTTTTTATGCTTACTAAGTGCTGATTAAGAGTCTGAAGAAGGGTCCTGACCTGAAACGTCGCTTAACCTTGTCCTCCAGAGTTGCTGCCTGAGCTGCTGAGTTACTCCAGCACTTTATGTTCTACCTTTTGGAAACAGCTAATTACCCACAGCATCTAGATATTGTTGCACATGACAGCACCACTTATATTCCTATTGTACTCTGCAAGACATTTTGAACTGATAATCATAAACCACGGAGACAAAATGTATAAAATTAAAACTGACACTTTATTGTGAATGTTGTGAACCGGAAACCAGAAACTGCACATGAACATTATTCCTCAGGGAGGGTTAGGAATACATCAGAGAGACAATTCTCTTACTTGGACAGCATATGGTTGCTTTAATAAGGAAATACCTGGAGTTGGTGGGTTGGCTTATGAGGAAAGGTTGGACAGGTAAGGCTGCATTGGCTGGATTTGAAGAGCAGGAGGTTACTCGATTCAAACATAGAAACATAGAAAATAGGTGCAGGATTAGGCCATTCAGCCCTTCGAGCCTGCACCGCCATTCAATATGATCATGGCTGATCATCCAACTCAGTATCCTGTACCTGCCTTCTCTCCATACCCCCTGATCCCTTTAGCCACAAGGGCCACATCTAACTCCCTCTTAAATATAGCCAATGAACTGGCCTCAACTACCTTCTGTGGCAGAAAATTCCACAGATTCACCACTCTCTGTGTGAAAAATGATTTTCTCATCTTGGTCCTAAAAGACTTCCCTCTTATCCTTAAACTTAGACCCCTAGTTCTGGGCTTCCCCAACATCGGGAATAATCTTCCTGCATCTAGCCTGTCCAACCCCTTAAGTATTTTGTAAGTTTCTATAAGATCCCCCCTCAATCTTCAAAATTCTAGCAAGTACAAGCCGAGTCTATCCAGTCTTTCTTCATATGAAAGTCCTGCCATCCCAGGAATCAGTCTGGTGAACCTTCTCTGTACTCCCTCTATGGCAAGAATGTATTTCCTCACATTAGGAGACCAAAACTGTCGCAATACTCCAGGTGTGGTCTCACCAAGACCCTGTACAACTGCAGTAGAACCTCCCTGCTCGTAGCATACTGTATATGATCCTAAGTTGTCTTGACAGAGTAGCTGCAGGGAGAATTTCCTGTTATGTTTTCAAACAGTGATCCTTCTAAGTGCACCCATTTAAGACAGAAATGAGGACTCTTTTCCCCTCAGAATGTTATGAAACTTCGGAATTCTCTTCCTCAAAGAACAGTGGCAGCAGACTATTTCTGGTTTAAGATTGCAATCATCTTGATAAATTCTTAAACGCTTATGTTTTATGTTACTTTGTGATATACAACAAACGTTGGTTAGCTTGAAGAGACATTGCCATCATTGATTGAGTACTGATTAGGGGTGGCGCAGTGGCTCAACGGTAGAGTTGCCGCCAGAGGTCTAAGTTCAATCCTAACTGTCTGTACGGAGTTTGTACATTCTCCCTGTGACCGCGTGGGTTTTCTCCGGGAGCTCCGGTTTTCTCCCACACTCCAAATATGTACAGGTTTGTAGGTTAATTGGCTTTGGTAAAAATTGTAAATGTCCCTAATATGTAGGATAGTGCTAGTGTACAGGTGGTTGCTGGTCAGCGTGGTAACGCCTATGCAGTATTTTAAATTGTATCAGAGAATGCCTGACATTGAGAGAGCAGTAATGTATGTAGAGTAGGCTTTCCTCCCAAATATCTTTTGAAATTGATAAACCCAACTCGTCTTCCCATGGGTCCAGATATACTAGACGATTGTTTGAATAGACATGCTGACACATGCAAGTTAACATCTTACATTTATAACACTCTTTTAAATGCGCATACCCCATCTTCTGAGATTTACAGGCGAGCATTGGAAGACGGGTTTATCAATTTCAAACGATATTTGGGAGGAGAGCCTACTATACATACATTACTGCTCTCTCAATGTCAGGCACTCCCTGATACAATTTAAAATACTGCGTAGGCTTTACTACTCAAAGATGCAGCGCATTTTCCTGGGTCGACTCACATAGCCAGGTCTCGGTGAAGCACAGGGCAGCGGTTCGAGAGAAGTCCTTGTTTGTCATAATAGGTCGTTTGTGCATCTCCGTTATCCAGACTGAGCCATACCCTTTTGATAATATTGGGCATTTTAAGTGCCTGCAAAATGGAGGATTTCTGCCTTTGCAAAAGCTGCTTGGCATCTTTTTGCAAAGGCTCCAAAGACCATGAGGATCATGGCTCCAGAATGTCTGTCGCCTGGGAGGAAGATGAGTACAAGGTGATGTCCAGATGTCCTTTAATTGATAATATGTATGAGGGTTTTGCAGAAGGAGCTCGGTCCTGCTGCAAATGCATGATCAGGATTGGTTGGGGAATGATAGGTTATACTATTGTTAACTATGTTGCATGGTCTTTGCACCGCCATTTGTGATTGGTCAAGTAGAGAGGCCTTGCCCAAATTGTTTACATTACCTAGTGAAATGTTTCTTTACTAAAAGCAATCGCTGTCTACTAAAGTCTATCAGTGGAAGAAAGCAAAAACACAACTGTGTGTTGCCAGAGCTGAGAAGGACTAATGGTTAAAAGAGGATCATCATTTTGGAAATGGACCATCAAACATCTCAGTTACTTCCTCGCATGTTCATTAATCATTACGTTACCATTTCACATGCAAAATGTACCATTCAACTGGCATCCAGAAGCCTGGATGATTGACCCAGAGACATGACTTCAAATCCAACCAAAGCAGCTGGGGAATTTAAATTCGTCATTAGATTCATCCATGATTAAAAAAGCAAAAACATAACCATAAAAAACAGTTGGATTGCTGTAAGCACCTATCTGGTTCCCTCATATAGTCGAGGGAAGGAAATCCAATCTGCCCTCTGAAAAGGCTTAGGGGCAATCCGTGATGGACATTAAGCACAAGGTTTGCCAACAACATCTCTATCCGGTGAACAAATAAATTAGAAGGAAAATTGTGCCAGGATGCATAATCCAAAATATCCTGTTCATAAAAGTGTTGATCTTCCTGTTGGGGAATGTTAAAGGGGTCAAACACCTCAGCGATATTTTTATTTAGGAAAGAGAGAACTAAGCAATATCATTCATTTAACTACTTTCAGCATAGTTGACATGTAAAAATTTATTTTTTCCTTTTACCTGTGAATCACATTTATTCAGCAGCTTTTTCATGATTACAAAAGTAACTAGTCAAACATCCTAAATCAGCCTTTAAATATTTATCAGCATGTCTCACCCCAGGTTAGGCCAGGAAACTACTGTACATGACGAAGGACCCCTGCAGGAAAAGTTCTAAAACATGCAGCCACATAGAAAGAGTGGAAGATCTGTACTTTGATGCAGTGGTGCATCCTCAGTTGGATTAATTTTTTAGACTTTAGACTTTAAGAGATACTGAACTAAGTGGGACCCGTTGGGTCCCAGCATCACGCGGGAGGGCTGGTCCCCCAACACAATATTCCACCTCTCCACCAATTCCAATATTGGTGGCCAGTCGGGGGGGGGGGGGGGGGCTTTCTGGAGCACTAGTATGGGTGTTGTTGCCTGAAGGGACTGGTATCCAGAGGGCTAGTTTGGACATTGTGGGCCAAATGGGTTCTTGGGCTGGCAGCTCAATCACTGAAGCCTTTTGTGCTGTCAGCTCATTCACTCACGGCTGGTGGGCTGGCAGCTCACTCACTCACGACTGGTGGGCTGGCAGTTGACTCACGACTATTCCTTGAAATTCCATTTCAAGAAGGGTGCAAGGCCACCAAATTCAAGAGCAGTTTCTTACCACTTCAAGCAGGGTGCAAGGCCACCAAATTCAAGTGCAGTTTCATACCATTTCAAGCAGGGTGCAAGGCCACCAAATTCAAGTGCAGTTTCTTACCACTTCATGCAGGGTGCAAGGGGCCAAATTCAAGTGCAGTTTCATACCATTTCAAGCAGGGTGCAAGGCCACTAAAGACAGCGAGTCATGACATCTCCCTCCTCTATCTTGCAGAGACTGATCCACTCTCATACTTCTGGGTTTTATAGTCCCTCCCCCTCCCACCAGAAGAGGCGTGACCTTCATGGTGTGATTGACAGGAGAGAGAATCTCAACATTTTTTAAACACTAATAACTCTTTTATTTTTCATCGATGGGAAAAATCCTCGGCACCTGATGAGCAGACGGGGACTCTGAGTAAGATGGCCAAAAATCACAGCCGTACGTGGTAGATTTCTTTCTAAAATCATCAATATAAAATGCAAATAGGAAGTGTTCAAGTGGAGTTTTAATTATGTAGTAGCCAAGGCAACTTTAATTAGGCAAGGTAACTATAGTTAGGTAACACAGTTTTAGCATTTCCAAACCAAATGCAACACAGCTTTAGCATTTCCAAACCAAAGGCAACACAGCTTTAGCATTTCCAAACCAAAGGCAACATAGCTTTAGCATTTCCAAACCAAAGGCAACACAGCTTTAGCATTTTCAATCCACATTAAGGGCACTGACAGGTCAGTAAAACCACTCACAGTTTAGTAGACCGTGTTCAGTGTTATTCACAGCTCAGACTGAGAGGTGTGACCCTCTCGCTCCCCCATCTTGCAGAGACTGACTGAGGCACTCAACACTTCCGGGTTTTATAGTCCCGCCGGAAGAGGCATGGCCTTCAGGAGAGAGAATCTGAACATTTTTTAAACACTAATAATTCTTTTATTTTTTATCAATGGGAAAAATCCTCTTGTCCTGCGCAAAAGGGGGACTGAGTAAGATGTCCAAAAATCACAGCCGTAAGTGGCAGCATTTTTTCTAAAATCAATATACAGAACAACAGGAAGATCAGACTTTTATTAATATAGATAGCTCGGAAACAGGCCCTTCGGCCCACCAAGTCCTCGCCGACCAGCGGTCACCCCATACACTAGCACTATCCTACACACTAGGGACAATTTACAATTTTACTGAAGCCCATTAACCTACAAACCTGCAAGAAAGTAAACTTAGGGTGGCAAGAAAAGACAAGGGAGTTAAAACCTCTCTGGCATTACACTGGCTTGATGAGGATAGGCTATCCCTGAAGTTAAGGTTAATTTTCAGCTATAGATTTTACAGTAGTTTTTAGAAAGTTTCTCTGCCATACAGTCATTCTGCTTTTCTGCTTTATTTTGGAAACAGTTTGTAACTGAAATGTTGCTGCAAAAAGTCTAATTTGCACCAGCAGAAAATTTTATTCTTGTTAGAATTGCCTGGAAAATTAATTCTGTCTTTAACAGGAATTAACTGTAAGTGGGTTTCATCGTAATTGTAATGTGCTATGGTTTGTAAGCAATCTTACATAAAAATTATGACTCATATTTATAAGAAATGTGCCAAATTGTTCTTCCTCACTGATGCTAACTAACCGTCTGTACTTCAAACCCATTTCAGTTCTTAAGCTTTAATAATTGGCCTGATCTGCAGTTGCAACAAATGAATGTACAAATAATTCTACAAATTAATCTGGCCTGGAAAAAAACAATGCAGAATAGCACAAATGAAATTAAGTGGTGAATAAGACTTTTGATGAGGCACTGGACGAAGCAAAAAGTAGGAGTAAGAGTATGACTGGTATCATCTATATCAATGATTTGGATGAGAACGTACATGGCAAGATTAACAAGTTTGCAGATGATACAAAAGTGGGTGGTTTTGCAGATAGTGAAGATGGTTGTGAAAAATTGCAGCAGGATCTTGATCGATTGGCCAGGTGGGCTGAGGAATGGTTGATGAAATTTAATACAGAGAAATGTGAGGTGTTGCAGTTTGGGAACATGGGCAGGACCTACACAGTGAATGGTAGGGCTCTGGCAAGTGTTGTCTTGGTGGATTCATCTCCTCTTGTCTGAATAAGCTGTGAATAAAGAAGCCTTGAAACCTACCACTGGACTGAAAAAGTGATATATTCTAACACTTGTTCACCTAGGTAGCTAGTAGTTCAACTAGAGAGCAGTCCTGATCGGCTATCTACTTCATTGGTGACCCTCGGACTATCTTTGATCGAACTTTACTGGCTTTATCTTGCACTAAACGTAATTCCGTTATTCCCTTAATCATGTATCTGTACACTGTGGTTGACTCAATTATAATCATGTAGTGTCTTTCCGGTAACTGGTTAGTGCGTGACAAAAGCTTGTCACTGTATCTCAGTACACGTGACAATAAGCTCAACTCAAACTCAACTCAAGAATGTTGCATTACCTGATGGCTGATGTTGGAGCTTCCACTACAATAGAGGAATGCCCAATGTCTGACACAAATGCATGAGTAACTCAACGTGTCAGACACCATCTCCCCGGATAACATGGACAGATGATGTTTTGGGTCAGGACCCTTCTTCTGCCCTGTTCTCCAGTGATGCTCCTGACCAACTGAATTTATGTAAATCAGCATTTGCAGTTGCTTGTCTCTCCCAATATTTCGCCAGTGGAAGCATGGAATATTTTGACACAAAATTCACTTTTTCCCAGGGAAGGTCAGCCTGCTAACATCCCAACTGGGGACCGTTGTATAAAGAAATGAACAGGGTTTTACAGTCATCAATCTGTCCTCCCAATACCTAATTTAATTAATTACCTCTTCTGCCGTCAAACACTCCCACTCCTTCTTTACTGGGTGTGAGGGCGACAGGTGAACTCCAATCTGTTGCTGGTCCACTGGGGAGGTTGAACTGGCTTCATGGAGCAGAATGTGCTGTCCAATATTCACTCACTCGTCTCTTCCACTTCATCAGTGTCCTTGAAGATTCCCCTAATTTAGCAGACTGGTCTCTGGCAATAGAGAATAAAATGCATTCAGCTCTCAATGAGTATGGAGCCTCAGAGATCTCCCTTACATGATATTAGTCAGTAAATGACACTGCAGAGCACTTGTTCATTCGCATCATTACGAGTAGAATGCCCACCATTGTACCCAGCAGCATCTGCTTTAAACAGAAATGCTAATCAGCAAGTTATCCATTAGGGCCTATTACAGGGTTCTCTATTGAAGTTTGCAATGAAAGAACAATATGAAAGCAGCACAAACATGCGAGCTTGTAGCAAGGCCTCGCAGAAATAAAACGTCAACTAATAGTATGTAATTGTCAATCCTTTTAAATGAAGCTGATGGAGGGCAGTGGAGGTGGGGGACGGTTAATGGGGGGGAGGGGAATGGAGAGGTCCTTCCTAATTCTGAACACATATTCAGCTACAAGATATTATGTTGCATTGAGTTTAGTTTATTGTCATATGTACCGAGGTACAGGGAAAAACTTTTGTTCCACTTACTAGTCAGCGGAAAGACAATAAATACATTTTTATCATCGAGCTATCTACAGTAGAAAGGAAAAAAGGACATTAGCTGGGGCATTGAGCTCCAAATTGATAGAATTGTTGAACTAAAGTACTGCTGCCTGTTTGGCTTCATAAAAACATAAGAAACAGAAGCATGGGTAGGACATCTTGCCCTTTATTCTTGCTCTGTCATTCTTCATTGATGATCTTTTGCCTCAGCCCCATTTTCCAACACTTTCACCATATCCCCTGATTTTCCCTAACATCCAAACATTTAGGTTTAGGTTTATAATTGGCACATATATCAAGGTAATAATAATAATAATAATGGATGGGATTTATATAGCGCCTTTCTAATACTCAAGGCGCTTTACATCGCATTATTCATTCACTCCTCAGTCACACTCGGTGGTGGTAAGCTACTTCTGTAGCCACAGCTGCCCTGGGGCAGACTGACGGAACTTTGTTTTGGTTGCCATCCAAACAGATAAGATAAACCATACATAAATACAATCAAGTCATATTGGTCTCTGTTATGAACAAACTCAATGACTGAACTTTCAAACAATGACAGCTTCCTGATCATAATCTGCTTGCATTGCAAATTCAACGAGGTATTCACAGCACAGGTAAAAATAACCTCATTGATGGCACATTGTGTCTCACAGATGTGGTTTGCGTGCCACAAATGCCATTTTAGACTCCAGAAAATGTGTTTGTGTTGTGTTCATATGATACAGTTTCCTAGCCTTTTCCTCACCAGCAATGTGGCAACTACCAAGGATATTTTAGCAGTCTTATTTTGCAAAACTTTGCATTTTTGATTTGACATAGCACATAAAACAGTACAGTAGGGAATCAGGCCCTTCAGCCCACAAAGCCCATGCTGAACATGATGCTAAAATAAACTAATCTCTTCGGACTGCATATAATCCATATCCCTCCATTCCTGCATATACATGTACCTATCTTAGATCCTCTTAAATATTATATCTGCTTCAACCACCACCACTAGCAGCATGTTCCACTCTTCTCTGCACACCTTAAACTTTGCCCCTCTCATCTTAAAGCCAGGCACTTTACTCTTTGACATTTCCACTCTTGGGAAAAGGTTGTTATTGTCTACACTGTCTACGCCTCTCATAATTTCATATAAATTTATCAATGGTCCCCTTAACTGCCAACTCCAAAGAAAAGTTGACCAACTTTTCCTTGTAGCTAATAGTTCCTAATCCAAGCAGCGGTCTGGTAAACCTCTTTTGCACTCTCCCCAAAGCCTTTACACCCATCCTGTATTGGGTCCACCAAAACAGTACATAATAGTCCAATGCAGCCTAAACAAAGTCTTATAGAGTTGCATCACAATTTCTTGACTCTTATGCTTAATGCCCCAACCAATGAAAACAAACAAGCAGTATGCCTTGAATGTTTCTTAAATGATTATGAACGTGTTTCCAAAAGGCCACGTGTAAGAACTTTGAAAAATAATGACATCTCTGAGCACAATGTCATGACACCGATATTGTTTAGTTTAGTTTAGTTTAGTTTAATTTAGTTTAGAGACACAGGCCCTTTGGCCCACCGAGTCTGTGCCGACCGGCGATCCCCGCACTCTTATGCCCCTGTCCCACTTAGGAAACCTGAACGGAAACCTCTGGAGACTTTGCGCCCCACCCAAGGTTTCCGTGTGGTTCCCGGAGGTTGCAGGTGGTTGCCGGAGGTTGCAGGTAGTGGAAGCAGGTAGGGAGACTGACAAAAAACCCCGGGAACCGCACGGAAACCTTGGGTGGGCGCAAAGTCTCCAGAGGTTTCCTTTCAGGTTTCCTAAGTGGGACAGGGGCATAACTCTATCATACACACACTAGAGACAATTTACAATATTACCAAGCCAATTAGCCTACAAACCTGTATGGCTTTGGGAGGAAACTGGAGCTCTTGGGGAAAACTCACACAGATCATGGGGAGAATGTACAAACTCTATACGGACAGCACCCGTAGTTAGGATTGAACCCGGGTCTCTGGTGCTGTAAGGTAGCAACTTTCCCACTGTGCCACTGTGCAGTCTTGAATGATTAAAAAAAACAAATACTGGGGTAACTCAGTGGGTCAGGCAGCATTTCTGGAGAACATGAAGAGGCAATGTTTTGATTCAGGATCCTTATTCAGAAGAAAGTCTGAAGAATGGTCCAGTCCCGAAATGTTCTCTGAAATGTGTTCATGTCCTCCAGAGATGCTGCCTGATAAGCTGAGTTACTCCAGCACTTTGTGTGCTTTTTTTTGTAAACCATCATCTGCAGTCTCTTCTGTCTACATTATCTTTAATGATAGCAGATTTTGACATGGAAAATACTGGTAAGGAATTGGTCTGATTGTTGCCTATGATACAAAAGGATTAACAATGGTCAGATACATTAAATATTACATTTAAAATGAGCCCATAAATGAAGAGATCTTAAAAACCTATGACATTTCACAGACAGGGAGGTAATGTAAGAAGTGACATTATTTGTTTTATCAGGGAATGTTCTTTACTGGGCTTTTTTCATGAATGGTGCTGCACAGATGAATCCATGATACATAGTGACATTGTGTCATAAAGTTATACAGCACAGATATTTACCTTTTGGCCCAACTTGCCCAAGTTTCCTACCTGAGCTGGTCCCATTTGCTTGTGTTTCGCCATAAGCGCTCTAAACCTCTAAACCTTTCTTATCCATGCACCTTTCCAAATGCCTTTCAAATATTGTAATTCTACCCACCTCTGCCACTTCCTTTGACAGCTGTCCACATACCTACCTTCCTCTGTGTAGAAAATGTTGCCCCTCAGGTCTGCTTTAAATGTTGCCATTCTCACCTAGAACCTCTAATTTTCCAGCATCTACCCTCAGAAAAGGACTGTGATTTTATATATCAATATAAGGTCACTGCTCAGCCTCTTACACACCAGGGGGGGAAAAAAATCACAGCCTATCCAGTCTCCCCCAATAATTCAAGCACTCCAGTCCCAATAACACCATTGTGAATCCAATCATTAAATACATGAAAAGCAAAGGCTAGCTGAAAGAGATGGAGAGAATAGTGAAAGTCAAATTTAAGAAAATGGTAGAAAGATAAAGGAAGGCATTGAACCTAAAAGCACGAAATGTTCAAAACCATGCATCCAAACCAAAGGCAGAATAAAAGTAAATTACTTGAGCAAATTCATTATAATGGTTGTGTGGTAGTCAAGGTCAGTGCTTGAATACTCCTTGGTATTTGTGGCTTAGAAAGAACAAACAAATAGAAGAGTCAGGGTAATGGAGGTGAATGTTGCAAAGGCTTTACAATAAAGGATGATATAAAGCTTGTGAACTTTCAAAATGCTCTTGGAACAGTTAATAGAATCAGTATGGGTGGAAATGAAATAATGAGGGACAAGAACACTGGTGGGAATAGCTTTTCCAAGAACAGTTAAACTATTGGGAAGAAATTTAATCAAGAGATGAGAAGTGCTGGAGCACATGCAAAATGATAATCGTGGGGACTTTAATTTTCATATGGGTTTGGGAAATCAAATTTAGTTTGGACAATTGTAGAATTTGGGCCAATTTCCAGTAGCAATATGTAATGCACCAATTAAGGATCCAACAATTTTAGACCTTGTGTAAAAGGACATGATTAACCTGCAATGCCAATGTAAAATATGGACTTGGGAAACATAATTATATGAGGGATTTTTATATAAACCTGAACGGAAACCTCTGGAGACTGTACCCCACCCAAGGTTTCCGTGCGGTTCCCGGAGGTTGCAGGTGGTTGCCGGAGGTTGCAGATAGTGGAAGCAGGTAGGGAGACTGACAAAAACCTCCGGGAACCGCATGGAAACCTTGGGTGGGGCGCAAAGTCTCCAGAGGTTTCCGTTCAGGTTTCCTAAGTTGGACAGGGGCATAAGTCATATACTCTTGATTTTGGGTTGCTGGGGATAAAGGGTGTGACTTGGCAAAAGTAGATTAGCAAATTACATTAAACAGTCAACTGGAAACATTTGTGGAAATATTTCCCAACACTCGATTAATTCCACTGAGAAACTGTGAAATAAAAACTATACATGAAAAACAGTTTATCCTTGGCTCAAGAAATCAATTAGTGATAATTATAATTTAAAAGGAGAGGCTTTTAAAGTTGTCAAGAGCCAAAAAATCTGACGGTTTAGATCTAGGTTTAGATTTTTTATTTTGTGTGTACTGAGGTACAATGAAAAGCTTTGTTTTGCATGCTATCCAAGCAGATCAGGTATACTATACATAAATACAATAACGTCAAACTCAAGTACAGTAGGTAAAGCAAAGGGGAGGATACAGATTGCAGAATATAGTTCTCAGCATTGCAGTGCAGCAGTTCCATAGACAAAGTCCTATGTCTGCAAAAGGATAGAGGTGTACTCTAGCTTGTGGAGGGGTTGTTCAGAAGCCTGATAACAGGGGAGAGGAAACTGTTCCTGTGTCTGGTGGTGCAAGCATTCAAGCCTCCATACCTATAGCCTGATGTGAGCGGGGAGAAGAAGGAATAACTGTGGTGGGACAAGCTTTGGATTATTTTGGCTGCTATTCCAAGGCTGTGTGAAGTGTTCATAGGTGATAGGGCCAGAATTAGGTCATTCAGCCCATCAAGTCTACTCCGTCATTCAATCCTGGCTGATCTACAGTATCTCTCCCTCCTAACCCCATTCTCCTGCCTTCTCCACATACTGTAACCACTGACATCCATACTAATTTATCTCTGCCTTAAATATATCCACTGAGTTGGCCTCCACAGCCTTCTGTGGCAAAGAATTCCACAGATTCACCACCCTCAGACTAAATAAATTTCTCCTTATATCTCCTTCCTAAAGTAACGTCCTTGAATTCTGACCTCTGGTCCGAGCCTCTCCCACTAGTGGAAACATCCTCTCCACATCAACTCTATCCAGGTCTTTCACTATTCAGTGAAACTGGCACAGTGTTGCTGGGCCAGCGTCAAACGCTCAGCATATGTTAACCCACTCTACAACATCTACAACTCCCTGCAAATTCTTGGGTGAGACCCATTGTTTCCAGCGATACTGTCCACCTTTGCATTGTAGAGCATTATAGGGTGCAAGGCTTGCTACAATCTATGGGTATTATGGTCACGTCTCAGGACTCCAGCTTTGTCCAAAAAGTAGAAGAGTTTTAGAAACAGATGGTCAAAATCATTATTGAAGCATCGAGGGAAAACTAATAATAGTAGCTTAGCAAGAACATAGTAATAGTTTGTAAGAACTAGAATTACATAAAAAGGTAAAGAATCACAAAAATAATTGTGGGTTTCTTAGAGGTAGAGGAAGAAGTATTAAAGAGTGACAATGTATTGTTCTGCACCATAAAGGAAATGCAACATATCTGATATGGTGCGAATTGATGTTGGTTTATTTTTGTCATGTATACCGAGATACAGTGAAAGTAAAAGCAGTCACTGAAACTGTGCCGGGCGCAGGACACCCAGGTTCGATCCTGACAACGGATGCTGTCTGTATGGAGTTTGTAGGCTCTTCCTGTGACCGTATGGGTTTTCTCCGGATAGAACATAGAACATAGAAACATAAAAACATAGAAATTAGGTGCAGGAGTAGGCCATTCGGCCCTTCGAGCCTGCATGATCATGGCTGATCATCCAACTCAGTATCTTGTACCTGCCTTCTCTCCATACCCCCTGATCCCTTTAGCCACAAGGGCCACATCTAACTCCCTCTTAAATATAGCCAATGAACTGGCCTCAACTACCTTCTGTGGCAGAGAATTCCAGAGATTCACCACTCTCTGTGTGAAAAATGTTTTTCTCATCTCGGCCCTAAAAGATTTCCCCCTTATCCTTAAACTGTGACCCCTTGTTCTGGACTTCCCCAACATCGGGAACAATCTTCCTGCATCTAGCCTGTCCAACCCCTTAAGAATTTTGTAAGTTTCTATAAGATCCCCCCTCAGTCTTCTAAATTCTAGCGAGTACAAGCCGAGTCTTTCCAGTCTTTCTTCATATGAAAGTCCTGACATCCCAGGAATCAGTCTGTTGAACCTTCTCTGTACTCCCTCTATGGCAAGAATGTCTTTTCTCAGAAAATAGGTGCAGGAGGAGGCCATTTGGCCTTTCGAGCCAGCACCGCCATTCATTGTGATCATGGCTGATCGTCCCCTATCAATAACCCGTGCCTGCCTTCTCCCCATATCCCTTGACTCCAGGAGCTAGAGCTCTATCTAACTCTCTCTTAAATCCATCCAGTCACCCTCTGGGTGAACATTTTTTTTCTCACCTCAGTCTTAAATGACCTCCCCTTTATTCCAAGATGATCCGGTTTCCTCCCACACCCCAAAGACGTACAGCTTGTAGGTTGATTGGCTTCAATAAAAATTGGAAATTGTATTTTTCTGTGGATTAGGATTATGAAATATGGAATGTTGAATAAGGAAAGATAAAACCCGCAATTCTGGGCCAGTTAGTTTAATCTTGTTGATGGATAAGATTTTACAAACAATTACTTGATCTGATTCTGTGCTGTGACAATGGCATGATTTCATGACGATTATCTATCTATATATTAAAACTGTGTGTGTGTGTGTGTGTGTGTGTGGGTGGGTGGGTGTATGTCAGATTCAGCCTTTGATTCCTTTCCGCCAGCACCACACGCTGAATCTACATCATTTTTTCCATTTCGCTAGCTAATTCTCTTTTACATTCACGGATTCACTCCTCAAAACATTTTGACTTTTTTATGTACCCGTTTTTTAATAAAATCCCACTCACTCATTTTGTCGCCTCCTGCTGGCCAGCGACCATAACGCCTGCTGACGCCCGGCTCTGCTCCAAAGACGCCGACATATTTCCCTACCGCTGGTGCCCGGCCCGGCTCTGTCACGTTGCCTCAAGCCAAACATCTGATTTTGAACCGCTGTTTTTCCAGCAGCGGGGGAACAGCCAGCGCGACAGAGCCGGCGTCTCAGAAGTGCCGAGGATGCGAGGCCTCACAGTCTCTAATCGCGCCGCTTTCACTGACTTTTCATTCCACAGTGAGTTCAGTTCGGTAACAACACCCCCCCGCTCCCCCCCTCTCTCCCCTCCCCCCTCTCTCCCCCCTCCCCCTCCCTCTCCCCCTCTCCTCCCCCCTCCCCCCTCCTCCCCCCCTCCTCCCCCCTCTCCCCCCCTCCCCTCCCCCCTCCTCCCCCCTCCTCACCCCCCTCTCCCCCTCTCCCCCATCTACCCCCCCCCCTCCCCCCCGTACTCGGAGTCTGAAGCACGTTCGGGGACCAGACCCAACGGGTCTGCACTTGGTCTAGTATAATATAAATCTGAAGAGTAGTCAAGTCACTCTTAACACTGATGGAGACATCTCGTCAAAATGAAACAATTAGCTGTGAAGTTGAAATATCCAAACACCATGTCTGCAATTATTGAAAACAAAATCTTTCCAATGAACAATTTCCACCTGTACATTTGAACTGCTGTTCAGAGTAAGTATTGGATATCATTAAATGCCACAATTTTGATGGACTTCGGGTTGAGTTCTTGAGATTGTCTATTTCCCACCTATTTGGTCAGTGAGGTATACGAGTTCATTTAACATTCATTGTTCATTGACCTGGATTGAGCAAACTGTGTAGGTAATTAAGCAGTGTTCACTGGTAGATTGTTCATCGGCATGTGTTGATCAGCACATGGATATGCAGGGAATGCAAGGAATGCAAGGATATAGATCATACACAGATGGAAGTGATTTGTTTAGTTTGGTAACATGTTCACCACAGTCATTTTGAATTGAAGGGCCTGTTCTTGTGCTGTACTTTTCTCTAAGATTTGTTAATTGGGTATAAATTGCATTGGGAAATCCCGAGGTTGTGCAAGGCACGATTTAAATGTTATTTCGTCCAATTAATGTTTTTTTTTTCTTTTCTATATTTCTAAACTATTTACTTTGACTCACTGCTTTCCAACAACTTAATTTTGTTGTCTCTGTCTCCAATTAAATCATAATATGTGATATAGGTACAAAATCCACCGAGTGGCGCCAGCAATGGCTGCCTCGCTAACAGTCTGTCTGTCCCTTCCTTCTTTGTTGTTTGTTTGTATGTGTTAAATGTATGTTTTTAGTGTTCTTTAGCTTGTTTTATGTGGGTGGTTGTGGGGGGGGGGGGGAGTTGGGGGAATTTTTTTCTAATCTCTAACCTCGACGGAGATGTGATTTTATTTCGTACCGTATCTTTGTCCGCACTGTGGCCTAACATCGAGGAGTTGGTGGCCTTTGCTGGAGACCGATTTCGAGAGCTCCATCGCGGGAGCCTGCAGGACTTAACATCACGCTCATGATCCCTGTCGGGGTCGACTTTGGGGCTCTACCCGCGGGAGTCTGCGGACGTTAACATCGTGGAGCTCGTGGTCTCTGGTTAGAGACCGACTTCGGGAACTCCAAGCCGCAGGAGCTTCAACCGCCCCGACTCGGGGGCTTCGACCGCCAGCTGCAGGAGCTTCCATCGCCCCGACTGGGGATGGTTCGACTGCCCTGACCGCAGGAGAATAAAAGAGGGAGAATATTGGACGTTGGTGCCTTCCATCACAGTGAGGAACGTGGGAAATCTGCTGTTGTGGATGTTTATGTGTACTTTAGGTAATTGTGTGTCTTGTTACTTTTTTTTAGTACGGCTGAATGGTAATTCGAATTTCACTGTACCTTAATTGGTACATGCGACAATAAACTGACCTTGAAACCTTGAACGTAAAAGAAAAGGGACACCAATGGAGTTGTTGCCTTACAGCACCAGAGACCCAGGTTCGATCTTGACCACAGGTGATGTCCGTACGATGTTTGTACGTTCTCCCCGTGACCATATGAGTTTTCTCCGGGTGCTCCGGTTTCCTCCCACACTCCGAAGGAGTTAATTGGCTTCTGTAAATTGTAAATTGTCCCTGGTGTGTAGGAGAATGCTCGTCTACAGGGTGATCGCTGGTCGATGCAGACTCGGTGGGCCGAAGGGCTTGTTTCCGTCCCTTACCTATAAAGTCTAAAGTCTAAAGGAAAATTCGGAACATATTGTCCAAGATGATTATTACCAGGAAATAGAAGCAAAAAGTTCTTAAAGTATTCAAATGGCAGTTCGATTTTTGGCTCCGATAGGACAGAAATCACGTCATAAGTAAACATTAAGTTGGGGGGGAGCTTGGATATTTCCCAATGGTAAATGTTAACAGTTGAAAGCATTCAACAGGTTGGCACATCTTGAACTGTGATTCAGAAAGCCTGCAATAATGCTGGAGTGATAACAAACTGAATTGGAAAAATGCGAGAGTGGGCAGCAGAATGTGAGTAAGTGCTTTGGCTGCAGATAGGATGACAACATGAACACCAGAAATACCTCCTGTACAGTGTACAGAATAACAAAGTACAAAGAGATTCAGAATTAATAAAATAAATCAATTGTGCAATACTGCACAAAACAGATAAAAGTAGTAGAATTGAACTCCAGCTATAAACAGCACTGAGTTTTGTTCAGACCACATCTTGAGTACTCTCCTCTAGTATAATCAATGACCCTATCCTATACTGCTTAAACACCACAGAAGACATTCAGCCTACTGAGTGCTAGCCTGCTCCCAGGGCAGTAACCCTATTTAGTCCTCTCCTTTCATTCCCCATGTACTCCCTGTAACATCTTCTCTCTCTCACATCAACCTTGGATCCTTTCACAATTAACCTCGACCAAAGAATAATTTACATTTGTCTACCAGCGCTGGGAAAAGAATCACACAGTGATGGAGAGAATGCGCAAACTCTGCACAGAAAGCACCCACAGTTAGGATCGAACCGGGTCTCCGAATCTGTGAAGCATCAACCTCATTGGAGGCCTTTGACCTATATTTTTGATCAGACATCAATGTGATATTTTGCACAAAATCTCGCGCTGTGGATGGCGTGATTATATTTATGTAGTCTTTTCTTTTCTTTGACTCACTAGCATGCAAACAAAAGCTTTTCACTGTATCTCGGTACACATGACAATAATAAACTAAACTAACTGCTGTAACGCCTTCTTGAAAACAAGAGGGAATTATGTGTCTTAGAAACAGTTCACAGGATCACCTCAAGGTTGATCAATAAATGCAGAGCACTGAGCTGTATGGAGCAAGTTCAAGGCACACAAAGTTGGATAAAGAAATGAAACTGAAAGAAAAAACAATCAGCAAGACAGGTGGAAAATATGTGAAGAGAAAGATAGCTCATGTTTCAGGTCGAGGATTGCAAAAGAGAGAAACAGGTTTTAAATTGGAAGCACAGTGGTGCAAGGGATGAAGAAAAGATTCCAAGGCAAGTTGGAAGCAATTTGCTGTATGTATTTTGCCAGAATGTCATGATATTATTTTCTTTAAAATAGTAAACAGCCTGGAAAAAGATCGATTCAGAACTTAATTAAGGGGATATTGTGAGAAGGCAAGAACGGGGTACTGAATGTGGATGATCAGCCACGATCACAGTGAATGGCGGTTCTGGCTCGAAGGGCCGAATGGCCTACACCTGCACCTATTGCCTATTATCTATTAAACTAAACATGATGATAATGACATTTTGAGTCTTTAAGCTATCTTGGCTGTACGGTATATTAATATTGCCCTGTTCATTGACTGGTAAGAGGGGGACATGGGCAGGTTCATGTTTAAATTCCACTTAACCAGCCCATTCCTCACAGTGGTGATGGATATTGAGACATTGAGTGTCCAATTGAGGATAGACTCGATGCTGATTAACATGTTGTAATTGGTCTTGGATTGTGGGATGGGAAGATCATTGGTAATTACCCAATGTTGCACAGAGTCACTTGGCATGGGAATAAGTAGCTCTTGGTGTATATCCTGTGAGACTAGGATGCTCGCATGGGGCCATTTAGGGCATGGTTGGGCTTCCCCAACTTCTATATACAGGAAAAGACACAGCGCTGTTGTATCTCAGCAGGTCAGGCTGCATCAGAACATGGAGAACATGGATGGGTTATGTTTTGGGTCGGTATCCTTCTTCAGAACTTATTGGACAACCAATGGGTCAAAATCCTGCCACTGCAGTCAGATTCTCTCTTTAGTATTCAGGGCATCGTTTTTCACAATAATGTACAATAATCTTCAATGAAATGAATTTTTGACATTTGTAACTCTCAGCAACTTACTTGATTTATTGATTAAAATTAATGAAAGAAAATGAGTTGAAAGTATAATCCAATTTTGTCATTTCAAAGACGTCAGTAAATCAAGAGCAATAACATTATCTAAATATATGTACTAAGTGTCACTATTCCCTCTCAATTCTCTATCCATCAATGCAAGGAAGGAGTGATATGCAGCATGTGATTTACCAGAATATCATCACATTATTCACTTAAAAAAAACAAATTAGCACCTCAGATAAAGAATCATTTTTCACAATTGTTCAGCCGGAGGGCACAAGGTGATGGAATTTTGAGGTCGTGCGAAGGAATCCAATCCCGAGACCAGCACGAATACAGTTGTCCTTTGTTGTGAAAGGATCCTCTTGATGGAAGCGTCCAGATAATATTTTCAGTGGTGAATCGGAACATAACATTTCCTCTTTGGTGGTTGAATGGACAGGAAACTCCATGTGCTTCCTGGTCTGTGAGGTGGCAGAGCTGTCTGGGGCAGCCAGCAAAAGCAAACCTTTTCAAGATATGACAGGATCTGCTGACTCTGCCGAGCTGCACTGCTGTCATCCTGTAGAAGCATGAACTCAGCCAGCATGACCTGTCACAGTGGACACTTCAACATGCACCCGACTGCCGCTGTACAAAAGGAGACTGACTTGAGACTTTAGAGATATACGGCAGAAACAGGCACTTCGACCCCCCGACTCCTCGCCGCCCAGCGATCACCCCGTACACAAGCACTATCCTACACACACTAGGTACAATTTTACAACTTACCTAACCCAATTAACCTATAAACCTGTACGTCTTTGGATTGTGGGATGAAACTGGAGCACCCGAAGAAAACCCACACGGGCCACGGGGAGAACATACAAACTCTGTACAGACAGCACCCATAGGCAGGATTGAACCCAGGTCTCTGGCGCTGTGAGGCAGCAACTCTACCGCTGTGCTACTGTTCCTGGATATCTGTTCCGAAAATAGACACAAAATGCTGGAGTAACTCAGTGGGACAGGCAGCATTTCTGGAGAAAAGGAATGGGTAACGTTTCGGGTCGAGACCCTTCTTCAGACTGATGTCAGGGGAGTGGGCGATACCAATCTGTTCCAAAATAGGTTAAAAAAATGAGCCTGCATTTTCCCTGTAAATGGAAGCAAAATTAAATGGACGCATGTCCATGACCCGTCCACACGCTTTGTGAAGTGTGGAGGTCCTGGATTTAGTGACAAATATGAATAAAGAAAGAAAACGCTGGATAGGTTACATGACTCAGGCAGCATCTGTTGAGACAGAAAGAGAATCACACTTCAAATTGGTGGCTTTGCATTAGAACTGAGAAAACTTAGAGATGCAAGCTTTAAGATGGATTTAAACTTAAATGGAATGGAGTTTTCGAGGGAAGGAGGCTTGTGACTAATGGTGTGCCTCGTGATCATTGCTGGGCCCACAACTGTTTGTCATCTATATCAATGATTTGGATGAGAATGTATAAAGCATTATTAGTAATTATGTAGATGACAGTAAAGTAAGTGGTATCGTAGACCGAGAAGCTGGTTATCAGAAATTACAGCAGCATCTTGATCCACTGGGCAAGTGGTCTGAGAAATGGCTAATGGAGCTTAATGCAGGTAAGTATGAAGTTTGAATTTTGGGAAATTAAACCAGAGCAGGAACTTCACAGTGAATGGCAAGGCCCTGGGGAGTGTGGTAGAGCAGAGGGATCTAGCAGTACAGATAAATATATGCCTGGAAATGGCATCACAGGTCAATAGATTGGTGAAGAAGATTTTTGGAACATTGACCTTCATCAGTCAAGGAATTAGTATAGAAGTTGGAGTTTTATATTGCAGTTGTACAGGACACAGGCGAGGTTGGATCTGGAGTATTGTATTCCGATTAGGTCACCAGGGAAGGTGCCATTAAACTGGAAAGAGTACAGAGAAGATTTACGAGGATGTTGTCAAGGACTCAAGGGCCTGGGCTGCGGGGGGGGGGAGCGAGGTTAATGAGGCTAGGACCTTATTCCTTGGAGCACAGCAGGCTTGGAGCACATTTATGATTAAAAGGTGAACCACTGTTAAAAACACTGTTTTATTTCGAAGCACGTGAGTAACTACATGAAGAGCCCGCCAGCCCGCTTGCGCATCAATGCGTCGACGCATGGCGAGCAAGTCGGAGCAGTTTGAAACTGCTCTGGCATGTAAGTTTAATTTTATTTTCAGCGGGCCGCTGCGGACAGCGGGCCCAGAGTAGCTGACGGAGACGGCCGGTTTTGGGTTGACGTGGAGGCTCCATAAGGAGCTAGATACAATATTGCGGCTGCCGCCGTTGGAGCTCTGAACGGGAGGCCACCGTGGGGCTCCGTAAGGAGCTGGGATAAGATATTGCGGCTGCCAGCGCAGCCAGGTCAACGATCGCTGCAGGAGGTCTAGCAGCAACTGGTGAGTTAAAAATAGCCACGGCCAGGAACAACTGACAGGTAAGCACAGCTGCCGTAGCACCGAGCAATTTTAAACATAGGTGCTGCTTGCTGAGGTCGGCTCAGCATATAGTGTATGCTTTATATTTAGGGTGGCTATAAATAGAGGTGGCAGGTTTTTTAATAGCGGTTGCCACTCGGTCACGTTTGTGACTATCGTAGCAGATAGCATTCAAAGGTCATGTTTAATTCTTTGGCAAAATAACGATGCATCTTATCATGCCAATAAAGTTTAAATTGAAAATGAATTAAATTAATTACAAAGGACATTTATTATCACATACACCAAACGGTGTAGTGAAATTGGACTTGCCATTGCAGTCCAGAGCTCCTGGCTTAGGAAGCCTTTTTTGAGCTGCGTCTATCAGACACCTGTGGGAGCTGCACCTGGGTTCAGGGTGGTGTCATGATAATTTCCGCTCACTTGAGGGGACTGTTGGAGATTCTTTTATAATAGACTCCAACTATGTGGATATCGATTGAGCAGTCGAATCTCTGATTTAATGGGGATATGCTTCTTTTAATCATATGAACACACTATGCTCCGTGTACCGAAAGCATTAACAGGCAGCTCAAGCCATATGCCTGTGCTAACACCTGGCAGGGTTGCAGTATTCCTCCCACTGTTGTGGGGAGTATCGGAAAGAGGTGACTCTGATTATGATGCTGGCTCATCCAGGTCATATGTGGGCCAGAGGCCTGAGGTAGCAACACCTTGTGCAGGGTTCGCTCTATTTCCTCCCCTATATACTTCGTTGAGGCTCCAGAAGGGAGCAAGGGCTCGGAGTCTTTAACAAATGCAACCTGTCTGGTAAGTACAATAAATAATGATGATTTATACCAACAGCAGAGGACCGCGGCAGTGTGGAAAGCCGACGGCCACTTCGGAGTCGCTGGCAGCGCCGGTCTACACAGCTAGTTCCAATTCGGCTCCTAGAGAGAGCAGATTGGCAACCCCGAGTCGGGGCAAAGCTAAAGCCAAGTCTGTGAGACAAGTCCTGTCGGACGATTCGGGACAAGGGGATTCTGTCCCCACATCTATGGCAGATGTGATTAGCCATTCGTCTCAAATTGAAACATCTGATGGATCAGATGGTGGCACAAAATATGCTCCATGTTACGGAGGCATGCACAGGCAGTTCGAGTCATACGCCTGTAGCGGCACCTGCTTCAGGGTTGCAATATTCCTCCCACTCCGATGAAGGGAGTGTTGGAGATGGTGCCAAAAAATATGCTCCGTGTTATGGAGGCATGCACAGGCAGTTCGAGTCATACGCCTGTAAGCAATACCTGGTTCAGGATTGCAATATTCCTCCCACTCGGATAAAGAGAGTGTCGGAGATGGTGGCACAAAATATGATCTGTGTTACGGAGGCATACACAGGCAGTTCGAGTCATACGCCTGTGGCAACGCCTGGTTCAGGGTTGCAGTATTTTCCCCACCATGTCGAGGGAAGTGTCGGAGATCAGTATGGAGCTGACTCCGAACATGAGTATGTGCCGGAATCCCATGCTTTAATGCATGATGTACGAGAGTCGCATAAAGAAGAGCTGCCTGCTCTCACCTCTAAATTTGCTGTTCCCTCGGGGACGGGCAAGCATTACAAGAGGAGTTGGCTAGCGACATCAGCTACCTAACATCACACCAGCTGAAGGAGATGTGGTCAGACAGGGTCTGAAAATTGAACTTCGGTGAAGCTCCAACATGCAGATCGACCCGGGTTCAGAGACGCTGGCAGGTAAGGTCTCTTTATTAACCTACGTAAAAGTCCGAAATTAAGCAGTCTGTCGGCCCAGGTTTGGGTTTACTGGCAGCATGGGCTGTCTAGTATATCTCTGGTAAAGATCAGGTTGATGCAGAGACATTGGCAGGGTGCCTTGCATAGTAACCTCTGTAAGTTCCAAGTAGGAACAGCTTGGTTACCCTGGTTCAGGATACACCATCATGGAACTGGCTGGCCATATGGGGCATATTGACCAGGGAAGCACTGTCTCAATATCTATGATTGAGGTTATCAGGCTGCTCAGTAGAATGAAGTAGTTCAAGTCTCCCTCAACACATGTTTAAATTTCTGCTCAGTTAGTGGAGTTGCCAGTTCATTGGAAACATCATTGCCATCCTCTCTGGGATAGGTAGCTACCAGCAGGAAGCTGGTCTGGCATATAATATTTTATCTGACCTGCAGGTTCATGTTGTGAATCAAAAATGTATTTATAATAATCTGTAGGCTCTCTATACCAGTATTCCTGATTGAGTGGCGGGTCAAAGAGATTGTGTTGTGCACTCTACTGACTCAGACAAGTGGTTTCAGTCAGAGGACTATGAAGCAATTCCTGATTCAGGTTTGCATTATGCTAAATTCCACTCTGAGTAACAACGCTGAGAATTTGTGGTGACTCTTCTAGTCAAGAGTTGACAGGGAACTCGTATTCCCACATCAAGGGAAGACTGTGTTTTCAGCTCTAGTCATAAGGTTCTGATTATATGTTATCAGCGAAATGTATAAATAACTAGATAATGCATCTTCCGCGGCAAGAGAAGCCAACAAATTTTCCGTCCGTATGGTCAATAGAGGAACGGTGGTTCCAAGTGGAATCAGTGACATCTCACGGAGGATGAGTGGTCTGCCCAAGAACAAGAGGAGTATCTTTCTGATACTTCTCAAGATTACAGAAACATGGAGCATGCTGAATCAGGTTAGGATTTGGCTAATCTGATCATGTGTTTAGTTACCCAGTTTAAGATGGATGATTGGCTTTCAGCAATTTAACTGATTCAGAGAATCGATCTTCAAGATACATACTTTGCCATATCTATACACATGAGGCACCGGTTATCTGGTGTTTTGATAACAAAGCCAATGGTGGAAGCTAATTCTGCCCTACTCAGATCTAAGGACATTGTGTCATCGAGGTTTAGATAATATGCAAAATTTGCAGCTGATAAAACGTAGGGGTTATCAGTAGATACCTCTTGCGATATTAAGAATGCGGCAACATGAAAATTAATAGTGCCAATTTTGCCTATTCATTCAGGCCATGGTAAGGCAGCCTGTCTTCTCGGGCAGCTAGCTCTGCACGATTGCATGGGAAGTTTGTGAACAAAATATGTGAGTTACTTTTAAACTGAAGTAATTACTAATGGGAGCAGTATTTTTAAGATGATTATGCTTTCAGCAACTGATCTCAGCACTAAGAACAGTCTTTACTCAATCTCTGGCTCGGTCTCTGGGTCATAACTGACATTAGGGTAGCTTGTTATGGGAATGATCTCATAAGCAAAATGGGCATGATTGCGTACATTTGAAGTTGACAGCATATGCACCAGAGCAGAGATTGGGGGTGTCATTAGGTATACAAGTGCACTGAGCTTGCTTGTACCTATGAGATGAAATATAGTTCTTTATTGTTATTCAATAGTCTCAAGATATTGCTGATGGCTCATTAGCAGCCAATAGAATGGATACATCATACAGCAAGAGGCTTACATAGTGCGTGTTAATAAATTATAAAATTTGGTTGAATATGTCTGGATATTTGCAGATAGAATTCTGCACAGTGTTGCATGAGTTATTGTCTAATTCAAAGTCAATTGGGACTATGGTCCGGTTAAGAACAATGGCCATGTATGCAAGTTAGCATCATGGTATTAATAACCCATGTTTTTCTACCATTAATGGTTTATCTGTTTAAGTGTTTCACACACAGATTGAGTTACTGCATGAAACCACAGAGCTTTGAAGACTTCAAAATAAAATAGAAAGATTAAACAAGAATTTACCGTTTGAAGTTTGATCTTTATTTTATGAGAAGTGAGGGATTACGTGCCCTCCACTCCCAACCCTACTTCTCATAAAGATCATTCAGTAGTTCTAAGGTCGTTAATCTTTCTATAGCATAAGTTCAGCAACTAGTCTGTGGTTTCATACAGCTGCTCTGAAGATTAACGTGCTGGCGGCTCTTCACGTATTCCCTCACTTCAACTTCTCATAAAATAAAGATCAAACTTCAAACGGTAAGTTCTCGTTTAATCTTTCTATTTTATCTGCCAGTCTTTGATTGCGATTTATCTACATTTATCTACACTTGGATCCTCCCCCAGATCCTCACACATTCCATCTTGATCTGCTCCCACATAATACTGGAGTTATCTGTAACTTCACAACTCTTTGTGCACAACATTTCACCTTTTTTTATGAAATGTCTGATTCTCAGCACCTGCTACATTAATTCAAATCTTCCTCAATGGCAAAAATAAACATCACTGGAAAAATTATTTAAGGTGGCGGACGGAGGAAAGGAACAGTGCCAGTGAGCGGGGCTGCCGGTGAGCGGGCTCACCTCCTGCAGCCCCAGAGATGCTCTGGGTGTTCCAACATTGGCTGCGGGAGGTGAGAGACGATACATTCGATGGTCAATGTGTCTGGGTTTAGGTGTCGGTGAAGTGGGCCATTGGAGGCCCTGCAGCATGTGGCTTGAGTGGATCAGGCTCCACTCCAAGTGTGTACACGGATCGGACGCGGCCTGCACGGAGCGATGGAGGACATTGACAACATTACATGGCCAGGCCAACCCCTGCAAGTCCAACCCAGTGTCGCCACCATTACCATGGGGATTTATGGCCAAGTTAAAGCTCTACATTTTTAACAACTCTGAACCTGAAGGATACAACTTGCATAGAAACGTGGCGACTCCTGCATTTAAGTATGATTGTGTCTCTGAGTATTAAGATTTTTAATGAACTGTGTGCAAAAATGAAATATTGCTGTGACTAATTACAAATGACAATAGAGTGCCATTGGTATTGGTCCTGGGCTTGTTGTGATGGACTTGCCTAGGTATGTAGGTCTCACTTCCCCAGAACTGGAATCCAAAGACACAATCTTTCCAGCTGTTCAGTTTTGGTGTTGCCTGGTGCTGGTTTATTATTGTCATGTGTACCAAGATACAGTGCAAAACTGTATGGATACTGTCTAATCTGAACAACAGGTAGAGCGAAAAGAAAAAATACCAGAGTGCTGAATATACTGTTGCAGTATCACAGCATTAAAGTTAGAGAGAAAGTGGAGATTAAAAAAGTGCAAGGACCGCAACGAGGTAGGTTGGGAGAATGAGACTACGTCCTTGTCATATGAGAGGACCGTTAAATAGTCTGATAACAGCTGAGAAGAAGCTGTTCCTGAATCTGGTGGTACGTGCTTTCAAGTTTTTGTATCTTCTGTTCAAAGGGATAGAGGAGAAATCAGAATGGCTGTGGTGTAAATGGTCCTTGAAGTAAATGTTTCTCACAGCCATCTGTAATATCTTCTTACTCATTTGCTCACAATTCAAACGTACTTTAGAAATTACTATCTTTAAGGTCGTACTTTTTGTTCTTTCCTTGATCCCTTAAATCATCCTGTAGATCATTATGCTTCATTACTCTTGCTCACAATTCATAAGTAAATTAGGAATTACTACCTTTAAGGTCATCCTTTTTATTCTTTCCTAGTTCCCTTAAGTCTCCCTACAGATCGTTATGCTTCTTTCCACCAATGTTGTTGGCAATGAAGTGGATCACACATTGTTCATAAGGTTGTAAGGAATAGGAGTAGAATTAGGCCATTCGGCCCATCAAGTCTACTCCATTATTCAATCATGGCTGATCTATCTCTCCCTCCTCGCCCCATTCTCCTGCCTTCTCCCCATAACCTCTGACACCTGTATTAATCAAGTTCCTTAAGTTAAATTAGAAAAGGTCTGAAATATTCAGTAGGTCAGGCAGCATTTGTGAAAAGAAAAGCAGTCACTGTGTCAGAACTTGGAAAGAGAGAGATCAGATGAGTTCTAAGCAGCAGTAAAGTGGGGGCAGGAATACCCAGGACAAAGGCAATGTCTCTGAGAGGCCAGGAAAAACAGAAAAAGCAGATCAGGCAGCACCCATAGAGAAAAGGAGAGTTAATGTTTCAAATGAAAGACCCAGGTTCAGAACTAGGAAAGGAAAATGCTTGAGCATGGGTTGCAACCCAGCAGTATGAATATTGATTTCTCTAATTTCAAGTAACTCTTGCATTCCCTCTCTCCCCTACCCTCACCCACCGAGTCTTCCTACTAGTTACGCTGCCATCCTGCTCAGCTTCACGGTTTGTATCCACTCCTTATCATCTCCACAGCCAACAATGGACCATTGTGGGCTCCACCTTTCCTTGATCATCTTTGCTCCCTTTGATTTGTTTTTTTCATACCTTTCATTCATTTGTTCTTTATACCTTGTCATACCTCTAGTTTTGCTCCTCTGACTATCAGTCTGAAGAAGGGTCTCGACCTGAAACATCACCTATTCCTTTTCTCCAGAGACGCTGCCTGACCCGCTGACTTACTTCAGCATTTTGTGTCTTTCTTCAGTGTAAACCAGCATCTGCAGTTCCTTCCTACACCAGAAAAAAATAGGTGGGCTTTAAGAAGCAGAGATGGTGGGGGAGGGATGAATGGGAAAAAGGGAATATCATTGATAAAGTGAGGCAAGGGATTGAATCTGTTCATTCTCCCCATTTATCTTCACTCAATAACATCCTTATATTCTGTCTTCACTCAATAACATCTATAATTCAGGGAGGCACCATCATCCCTGTGGAAATCCCTGTCTTTTCCCATTCATATCCTTAATTTAGTTTAGTTTAGTTTGGAGATACAGCTGGAAACAGGCCCTTCGGCTCACCAAGTCCGCACCGACTACTGAACCCCGCTCACACTTCCACCATCCCACACACAATAGGGACAATTTACAAAGAGACCAAGCCAATTAAATTAAAAACCTGTAGGTCTTTGGAGTGTGGGAGGAAACTGGAGCATCTGGAGACATCCCATGCATGTCACAGGGAGCAGGGACTAACTCCATACAGACAGCATCCATAGTCAGGATCGAACCTGGGTCTCTGGTGCTGTAAATCAGAAACTCTACCGCTGTGCCACCGTGCCGCGCATTTCCTCCTGAGCTCCTGACAACTGAACACCAGTGGGGCCACTGACCTGCTCTAGCTCTATCTTTGTTCCAATACTTGTAGGAGATGCACTTTGAGGAATCAGAGATTATCCTCCCGGTTCTTTTTTTCTGTTTGACTGTCTCCCGATCCTTCTCTGCCTGTAGACTATTTCAACGAAGGGATGACCACCTGTTGAAATGCACCATTCACGCAATTCTCTGCTTCACAGACGGAGTTCAATAATGCCAGCTGCTGTTCTGGGTCTGAAACCTGGAGCTCAGTTTCATCCGGCTGACAGCACTTCCAGCACTCTATTGACATCAGGGATATCCTGGATTTCCCACACAATGCAGGATGTGCATTTACTCGGACCATTACTCCCCATTCTGTCTCCGTTTCTCAGAATAATTCTTTCCGCTGACAGGTTAGCGCACAACAAAAAGCTTTTCACTATACCTCGATACACGTGATAATAAACTAAACTGAAACTGAACTCAACTGAAACTGAACTCAACTGAACTAATTCAATTAGGTGAAGATTCCATTCATTTCTCATTTAGTTTTAATTATTTAGTACATCTATTAAAAATAAGAACATATTCACTAGGGTTAATATGATTTTTTTTTAAATTACAACACTCGTGTGCTTAAATATAATTGTGCCCATGTAAAGACCGATTTTTACTGAACAGTACGCAAAATGGAATTTCACTCTACCTGTTCCCAGGTACAACTAAACAACAGAATTAAAAAGTAAATGAAAATAATATAAGCTTAATATAAACTTACTAGATGCTCCAGACAAATTCTTAACTACTTAAGGGCCTGTCCCACCTGGCGATTTTTTCGGTGACTGCCAGCGTCATTGACTGACGTATCAGGGTCGCCGAAAGATTTTGAACATTTCAAAAACTAGCGGCGACAAAAAAAATGTTGCGACACTTGAGGAGACACCGCGCATCAATACATTGTCTCGCCACGTCACCGCTGCGCTACGCCGCATTACGTCGCAACTTTTTTGGTGCCCTGATACGTCAGTCAATGATGCCGACAGTTGCCGCAAAAATCGCCAAGTGGGACAGGCCCGTTACTGCTTAAATATTCCATGATAGAGTCACAACTTCGCAACTCGTGCTACACACTAAATTTCCACACTGACATCCTCCACAGTACGTTGTGCTGTAGCAGCACTTTGCTTATGATCAATCTGTGATTATTCGAAGGCATTCATAAAGTGGCCTTTATGTCACAGTGGTGTGTCTTAGGGATTGGTGCTGGGCCCATTGTTGTTTGTAGTTTATATCAACACTTTGAATGAGAACGAGTATAGACGTTGGGTTTGGTTGCAATTTTATAAGACGTTGGTGAGACCGCTTTTAGAATATTGTGTTCAGTTCTGGGCATCATGTTATAGGAAAGATATTGTCAAGCTTGAAAGGGTTCAGAAAAGATTTACAAGGATGTTGCCAGGACTACAGGGTGTGAGCTATAGGGAGAGGTTAAGTAGGCTGGGTCTCTATTCCATGGAGCGCAGGAGGATGGGGGAAGATCTTATAGAGGTATACAAAATCATGAGAGGAATAGATTGGGTAGGTGCACAGAGTATTTTGCCCAGAGTCGGGGAATCGAGGACCAAAGGACATAGGTTCAAGGTAAAGGGGAAAATATTTAATAGGAATCCGAGGGTGGTGGTGGGTGTATGGAAAAAGCTGCCAGAGGAGGTAGTTTAGGCTGGGACTGACTATCCCATCATTTAAGAAACAGTTAGACAGGTACATGGATAGGACAGGTTTGGAGCGATATGGACCATAGCACAGGCAAGTGGGACTAGTGTAGCTGGGACATTGTTGGCCGGTGTGGACGAGTTGGGGCTAAGGCCTGTTTCCCCACTGTATCACTCTATGACTCTAATGTGGCTGGCATGATTAATATGTTTAATGCAGATAAGTGTGAGGTGTTGCATTTTGCGGTCAAACCAGAGCGGGATGTATAAAGTGAATGGTAGGGCTCTAGGGAGTGTTGCAGAGCAGAGGGATATAGGAGAGCAGGTACACAGTGGTCCCATAGCAGAAGCGTCCACGTCGCGGGGCTGGAAACTGGAAGTATCCTGAGCAAATTCTGCTACCACAATCATCTATTACAACAAGTGATGGCTCCCACTGATTGTCACCGGAAGCTTGCGTCCTTTTCAGGACGGACGATGACGGCAATGTCAGCATTTGAAACATAAAAGATGGACACAAAAGAAGAAGGTACACAGTTCCTTGAAAGTGGCATCATAGGTAGATAGAGTTGTCATGAAGGCTTTCAGTATATTGGCCTTCATCAATTAGGGTATCGAGTACAGACACGACATGCTGGAGTAACTCAGTGGGACAGGCAGCATCTCTGGAGAGAAGGAATGGGTGATGTTTCGGGTCGAGACCCTTCTTCAGACATTTATTTTGCTACAGTTATACAAGACGTCAGTGAGGCCGCATTTAAAGTATTGCATTCAGTTTTACTTACTCTACTATAGGTAAGATGTTGTTAAGCTGGAAAGAGTGTAGAGAAGAATTATGAGGATGTTGCCAGGTTTTGAGGGGCTGAGCTGTAGAGGGAGGCTGGGAAGGCTAGAACCATATACTTTAGAGTTCAGGAGGATGAGCAGTGATCTTATAGAGGTGTATAAGATTATGATGAGTATAAAGAAGGTGATGCACAGAGTATTTTGCCCAGAGTAGGGGAATCAAAAACCAGGTGAGGTGAAATGAGAAGACTTTAGTAGGAACCTGAGGGGCAACTTTTTCACACAGAGGTTGGTGGATAAATGGAATGAGCTTGCAGGGTAGGTTGTTAAGGTAGGCATTATAACAACTTTTAAAAGACATTTGGACAGGTACATGGATAGGAAACATTTAGAGGGATATGGGCCAAACGCAGGCAGGTGAGACTAGTGGAGATGGGATATCTAGGTTGGCTGGGGCAAGTTGGGCCGAACGGCCTCTTTCCATGCTGTATGATTCTATGACTCTATGACTCTGAACTCCTCTTCAGATAATGGTTGATTATTTTATTTTCTCATGAGAAAGAAGACAGTCTTGTTGTAATCTACCGATATATTACTAAAACTCATCTTGTTTGTTGTTTGCAGGTTTTGTGTTGTACTTCTATTTGTGCAAAAAATGGTACACGATAGCGCTACAATTTTTTGGCCCACCTTACTCACCATTGTCCTGTGGTGTAAATGAAACAAGTTTTGTTCAGATTGATGGTATATTTTAAAAGTTTTTAACGTTTAAAACTTAAAAAGGGGGGAGGCTGCGCCGACGATCCAGGGTCTGGGCGCTGAGGCTGCCTCTGAGGCCGATGGCTGCTGCTGCTGCTCCGGGCCGGCGCGGCGGCCAGAGGCCGCGCCGAGGATCCGAGTCCTGGGCGCTGAGCCTGGCTCTGAGGCCGACAGGTGCTGCTCCTCTGGGCACACAAGGAAGGAAAGGAGCGACACCCTCGATATTCCTGGAAAGGGGAGGAGGGAGAGTGGGAGGATTGAGGGAGAAGAAAGGGTAGGGAGGGAGTGGGGGGGAAATGGGGGAAATAGAGGGAGAGGAGAGCTGTGGGGGAGGTGAGGAGTGGGGGATAGAGTGATAGGAGGGGTGCAGGGAGGGAGGGAGGGAGGAGTGACTGACGGTAGGGGAAAGGAGAGGGAGGGAGAGGTGAGGGACGGATTGGGGGAGGGGAGGAGGAGAGGGGAAAGAAGAAGGAGGGTGAAGAGGAGGGGGAGAGAGTGCTGAGGATGAGGGGAAATGAGCCGCACCTGCGCAGTTGGGGGCTATGGGTGAGCGGTGGAATGTTCCGTTGGGGAACGGGTTGCGTTGGGGGACAAGGCCTCCCGTGTGACAGGGACCCAGTGGATCCCACTTAGTCTAGTGAAAGATAAGAACAGAGAGTTCAATGTTATCATGATTGACTTTAATTTCCAATTCCGACTCAAGAGCAAACACAGAAGTTTTTGTTTCAATAATAAGACAAGATGCAGTCAAAAACCCAATATTCAAAATCAATATCCAGATTTATTTTTTGTTACACTATGTTTTATCTGTGTGCAGCTGTGTATGTGCTAATACTTGTGATACAATGATATGGCTGTACATTGTGATAAAGCAATGTTCTCAGACGTGAATCACACTCCTGGGCTGAGAATAAGAATCTCGACTTCAATCTGTAAGTTTAATGTCAATGTTTTGTGGCGTGTTGAAATATGCAAATAAGGTTGGTGTGATTTTTCTTCAAATGCAAAGGAGTTAAATGAAAATAAAAGGTAAGATTTTGAAACATATCGTGCTGTAGAACATTGGCATGCACATGCTCATGCAAGTCAAACATCTTCAGGCGCAAAAGCAATCTGCTAATATTGTCAACAGTGACAACAGATTGCATTTACAGTATATAAAGCCTTTATCAGAGTGTGATAAATGTCAGATTGATTTGGGAAAGTGACTATGTAGTTATTAATAGGGAATGATAATTGGGCAGGCTTATTGACAGGAGGAAAATAGTTTTAGGTTTAGGTATAGGCATAGGTTTATTATTGTCGCATGTACCATGGTAAAGTGAAAAGCTTCGTTTTGCATGTTTTCCAAATAGATCAGATATATCATACATAGATATAATCAGTTTGCACTCAAGTACAATAGATATAGCAAAGAGGAAGATATAGAGTGCAGAATATAGTTCCCAGCATTGTAGAGCATTGTTTCCTTGGAAAAAGTCCAATTTCATCAATGGGTTAGATGTGAATCAAACAGAACCCTAGCTTAAGGAAGGGCCTTTCAAGCTTCATACTTGTCTTTTGGTTTTTACAAATGTATGCAATAGCTAAGGGGTATAACATTTGTTTTGTAGGAAGGAGTGAATTTACACCAAGACTACACTGTGTATAGAACATGGCCTCATGTCCAACACACTGGAGTAGTAATGTGAAGGCAAAATCCAAACTAAAGGTACGTGAAAGTGAGGTCAAAGATCCTGGAGGAAATCAACGGACTCATCTATTGACTCTTGGACACACCTGTAACCCTATCTCCCCTTTCAAAGCCCAGAGGATTTGAGCGAAGGACATTAAAAGAGGCAGAGCAGGCCTCTACGATCTGCTGAAGGACACAGAATGTTAGAGTGGTGCCAGATTTCCCTGGGAAGTTTGAGAGTTCCTGCAACTATGCCCTTGATGTGGGCAGATAGGGAGTATCTGACCTTGCCCCGCCCCAGACCCTTCCACTTACATTTAAAAGGTGAGGGAATATAAACCCTTTAACAAGGTTCTGTTGTAATTCCTGTTGTCCCTTTTATTCGATCCTTAACTCAGTTTAGTTTAGAGATACACCGTGGAAATAGGCCTTTCGGCCCACCGAGTCCGCACAGACTAACGATCCCCGCACACTAACATTATCCTACACTGGGGATAATTTTTATATTTATACCAAGACAATTAACCTACATACCTGTACGTTTTTGGAGTGTGGGAGAAAACCAAAGTTCTCGGAGAAAACCCACTCAGGTCACGGGGAGAACGTACAGACTCCGTACAGACAGCACCCGTCGCTGGCGTCATAAGCACTGCAAGGCAGCAACACTACCGCTGCACCACCATTCTAATATAAAAATTCTCAAGTGCAATGCTTTCAAAATGTTCTGATTGTAACTTATTACTTTGAATTTCCATTGCATCCACAGGACTGCCTGAGGTCTATTTGTAAGTATCCCCATCAAATATCCAGCCATTCGTACTGAATTTTAAGTTCCCCTGAAACATTTACAATCCCTATAAGATTGATGGAATTCTTTGCGGCCTAATGGACTTACTAAATAAACACAGAGCAAACTGATATTCCAAATATATATAAATGGCCGGGTTTGCATTTTACAGGATAATCGATCTGTCATGTGGTACATGGGTGCAATACACTGTACAACCTTTGCACTGAAACAAAATACTGAAATTTATGTTCCAACTGCAGCATCTGTGGTTTTATGAGCCAATAACACATCAGCTCTTTCAACACAATCTCTTTCTTTTGCAACATTTTTTGCTCGACAGTTATTTTCTGAAATAAATAAAATTGGAATACAGCTCTTTACATTAAAGGGCTTGTCCCACTTGGGCGACCTAATCCGCGAGTTCTGGCGAGTTTGCCCTCGATTCATACTCGCAGCATGGTCGGCACGAAGTCGTAGGAGGTCTTCGTAACTCTCCTTCATGCTCGAGAGTGGTCTTCGCGTACTCGAGGCCTCAGCCAGGTCGCGGTGTTTTTTTCAATATGTTAAAAATGCCCGCGAGTAAAAAAAGGTTGCCATGGAAAAATCGATACTTTTTACTCGTAGGTTTAGTCGTAGTAGGTCGTAGTAGGTCGGCATGTTAGTCGTAGGTAATCGACGGTAGTCGAAGGTAATCGAAGGTAGTCATAGATAGTCTTCATCATAGTCGAAGGGAGGTTGAAGGGAGGTCGAAGGAGATCGAAGGAGATCGTCTTCACTCTCCACTATTCGGTGTCCAATTTTCCCGAAGTAAGTCGTAGCTAATCGAAGCTGGTCTTCAACATAGTCGAAGGAGGTCGAAGAAGGTCTTCTAGTCGAAGGATGTCTTCAACATGTAATTTTTTCAAACTCTTCTAAACTCGCCAATTAGGTCGCGCAAGTAGGACAGCCCCTTAAGCATCCACAGAGCCTACTATAAGGGAGTCTCCTGATCGCTTGCAATACTGTAGACTTGCCTTTTTCTTGGAGTTACTCACACAAATAACACGTCACACAACTGCCAGGCCTTCGAAAATGCGCCAAAACATCGCGCTGCTTCCTTGCGGGCTCGGTATACTTCAGAATTAAAGGAGTTTCTTTTGGGAAGGAAATTAGGAGAAATGTCTTTACTCAGAGGGTGGCGAATCTGTGGTATTCTTTCTCACAGAAGACTGTGGAGGCCAATGCAATGGATATTTTTAAGGCAGAGATAGATAGATTCTTAATTAGTACAGGTGTTAGGGCTTATGGGGAGAAGGCAGGAGAATGGGGCTGGGAGGGAAAGATAGATCAGCCATGATTGAATGGCAGAGTAGACTTGATGGGCCGAGTGGCCTAATTCTCCTATTTCCTATGACCTTATGACCATTTCTGTACACTTGCTAATCGAGAATCGATGGTATGGCAATACTCTACCAGACTGTTTGTATGAAAACGAACTTTGCTGTGTTAGCACTTCACACATGTGACAATAAAAGTACCTTTCAACCATTGAGGCAAATTGCAGCTTACATATTTTGTATATGGAGCCCACAGTTCATCTCTTCCAAATGTTGCGATCCTTGCATCTCACAGAAACGTCTAAAGGGAAACATCAAAAATCTTCACTTGAACAAAATGCAAAGTGCTGGAGTAAACCAGTGGGTCAGGCAGCATCAGTGGATGGAATGGAATGGAATGATGACATTTAATGCATGGACCTTCTCCCCCTTGGAATAAAATACAAAGTGCAATCTTCTCATGTGGAGCTAATTAAGCAGACTTCAAAGCATTTAACAGTTAATTATTCACAATGCAATAATAATTCTCAAATTTAAAAACTCACAGCAGAAAGTTCCTTGCAAAGGTTTTTTTTAATTAAAGCGTAAAATGGAATGGCACCAATCAGTGTTCAATTTCCTGACATTCATTGAATGGTCTCATGAACCCACTTTAAATGAATACTTCTAGGTCCAGGATTGAAACACTAATTTTATTAAACTGGGAGACTTAATTTATTTTAATGTGATTGTTATAGTTACAAACAAATGTATATTGAGATATATCTGAAAATATATATTGAAGATAGACACAAAAAGCTGGAGTAACTCAGCGGGACAGGCAGCATCTCTGAAGAGAAGGAATGAGTGACGTTTTGGGTCGAGCCTTCTTTAGACTGATTAGGGATAAGGGAAACGGGAGATATAGAAGATGATGTAGAGAGATAAAAAACAATGAATAAAAGATATGCAAAAAGTTACCAGTGATAAAGGTAACAAAATATATATTGATATATGTTGGGGAAGTCCAGAACTAGGGGTCACAGTTTAAGGATAAGAGGGAAGTCTTTTAGGACCGAGATGAGAAAATCATTTTTTACACAGAGAGTGGTGAATCTGTGGAATTCTCTGCCACAGAAGGTAGTTGAGGCCAGTTCATTGGCTATATTTAAGAGGGAGTTAGATGTGGCCCTTGTGGCTAAAGGGATCAGGTGGTATGGAGAGAAGGCAGGGATGGGATACTGAGTTGGATGATCAGCCATGATCATATCGAATGGCGGTGCAGGCTCGAAGGGCCGAATGGCCTACTCCTGCACCTGTTTTCTATGTTTCTATGTTTCTATATATTGAGATATTGATCAGTCTGAAGATCGCCTATGCATGTTCTCCTGGGATGCTGCCCGACCGGCTGAGTTACTCCAGCACTCTGTCTTTTTGTGTGAACCAGCATCTGCAGTTCCTTATTTCTGCAGGATTACACCACGTGTAAGGCCTCAAGCCTTATATTAAAATTCAGGCTTTGACTCATCCCCAAACCTGTCAGAAATCATTACATGCAATGATACAGCAATGTCTTGGCTGATAGAAAAAAATGGGTGTGAAGAGGCAGCTATTGAAGTACAAAAGGGACCAGGTTAGGAGAAAGTCTAGCGGTAGATGGAGGAATGGGTGGAGTTGCTCAAGGGGAAGAAAGATGCTTGTATAATTTGGAAGTTGACTTAATCCAGGATTGGTTCTAATGAGGGACTTACTATAGTTCCCCATATCAGATTTCCAGTTGAAAATCCTCAACCGCAGGCGGCTACAGTGCCGCAAAAACAATGTGTAAAGCAAATTATTATGTGTTTCCTAATTAGCCGTCTGATAACATGCAATCTGCACAATTATAAGAGGAAAACACAGGGAGCTCTAAAAGGTGCGTCTACATTAAAACTCCAATAGTCTGGCATTCTTGGGGTTTTGGTTGTGCCAGACGGTCAGATTTTCTAGACCAACACAATTTTAATTCAGATTGAGATACAAAAGAAATGTTAAATTGTAATACAGTAAACCTTCCAGTGTACCAGGTAAGTTTGAATGAAACAGGGTCCTGGATGGTCTCAAGCACTACTCACAGCACTACACCACTGACGACAGACCTCCGATCCCCCTGCGACATTGCCCTCTGCTTCCTGTCACCAAGGCAATTTCAGATCTAATTTGATAAATTTGCTGAATCCCATGGTCTCTTATCTCTAGGATCAGTCTCCCACGCCACCCTCATTGACACACGTAAGTCTCTCTTTCAAAAAATCAATCAAACTAGTCAAACAGGACCTCCCATTAGCAAAGCCATGCTGATTCTCTTTTGTTAATCCCTGTCTCTCCAAATCAGATTAATCCTGTCCCTCAGAACTTTTCCCCACAGTTTTCCTGCCACTGATGTTCAACTCACTGGCCAATCCCTGCAATTTGGCATTTCCCCCGTGGTCAGAAAACATTTAAACATTTCAATCAGAGGCCCTAATTTATGGTCACTGTCATAATGGTGCTCCACTAATACTTCCCCAGCTATATTCCCAAAGAATTGCCCCGTTCTCTCATCAGACTTTCTATTCACTGATTTAGGAAGCCCTCAACGACACTGCTCTAATCCTTTCAGGCAAAGGCGATCACACTTAATATTGGAAAATCATAATTCATAACTGCAATTATTTTTACATTTTAATGATAATTCTTTCCATTATTTACGCCGGTTTTTATTTATTTAATGAATTAACCTGATGAAGCTATAACAAGTCAATTTCTTACTATTTCAGCACACAATGTCTGTGTTGAACACGGTGCCATGATAAACTAATTTTATCCACCTTCTTCTCCCATCCTTTTGTGAATTGTGGCACTGCAAGAGAAGGCACAAAAAGCAGCATCAAGCTGTAGTGGGATGCTCCTTCTTCAAATTAATATTCCAAGGATTAAAAATAAGACAAACAAGATTACACAAATATACAATATGACCAAATTATATTGCCAACTGTAAAGCAATTCCTACTCACTAATATCAGGTGAAATTGTCTCTCGGGTTAGAAGGGTGAAACAAAACAATACAAACTATGTGAGGAACTTTCTGAAGCAAATAGAGCGGTAGAATCATGCTTTCAGACCCTTGCCCTTCGGTCCAACTCGTCCATGCTCACCTACTGTGGGTGCCCCATCAAAGCTGGTCCCACTTGCATGCGTCATCTCCCTCTATATCGTTCCATTCCATGTACCTGGCCAAGTGTCTTTTATATGTTGTTATAGTACCTGCCTCAACTATCTCTCCAGGCAGCTCATTTCATCTACCCACCATCCTCTGAGTGAAAAAGTTACTCCTCAGATTGCTATTAAATCTTTTCCTCCTCATCTTAAATCTGTGTTCTCGGGTTCTTGATTCCCCTTCTCCAGGTAAAATACTCAGTGCATTCACCCTATCAGTTTCCCTCATTATTCTATATACACCACCATAAGATCACCACTTAGCCTCCTGTGCTCCAAGGAATAGAATCCTAGCTCTGGCCCTCGAGTCCTGGCACTTTCTTTATGTTTTCTCGGGACTCTTTCCAATGATAGTGGTGCCATCGAGTGTGGCAGCCTCGCCTGCAGCTGTTCGTCCTTCACCCTTTTTTTAATTTTTAGTTTGTCAAAAAGTTTTGTTTTGGAGGCCTTTTAGTCTTTTTATGTGGGGGATGGGGGGAGGGGGGAAAGGGGGAAACCGATTTTCCCGGTCCCTACCTCGGCGAGGATGCGTCTTTCCTCCGAGCAGCATCTTCGCCCCCTCCTCGCGGCATACCACGTGGATTGGCACGGCCATTCCTGCCGGAGACCGGCCAGAGCTTTGAGCGGCAGCTTCAGCGGCGGCGCAGCACTGAGGTACCATCGCGGAGCGGGCAATGCCTTACCCGGGTCACCGTGTTGGAGCTCCGGAGTGCTGGGCCTGCCGACTTCAACATCGTGTAGCTGTGGTCTGCGGAGCTTCCAGCTGCGGCGGCGCTGACTTTAACATCGCGGAGTCCTGGGACCTTTCGCCGAGATCGCCAGTGTTGGAGCTCCGCCCAGTGCGGCCTGTGGACTTCAGGAGCCGCAGTCTCCGGTAGGAAGCGGTCGTTTCGGAACTCCAAGCCGCTGAGAACGTTCTTCCGACGCCGGAGTTCCATCATTCCGGCGAGAGGACCGGAAACATCGGGCTGCCATAGCGGCGACTGAAGAGGCCTCAAATAGGCCCCGACCACGGGTAAACATAGAGGAGTGGTCTGAACTTTACTGCCTTCCCTCACAGTGGGAAACGTTGATCCCGCTGTGGGGGGATGTTTTTAGGTTTAATGTTCCATTTTATAATGTGTTTATTTTATTTGTGTGCTGAAATGGCAACTCAAATTTCACTGCACCAATTGATGTATGTGACAATAAATGTCCTATGTCCTTTGATATCCTTACTACTGCAGTGACCAAAAATCACAATAGTCCAAATGTGGCCTCATCAACGTCTTGTACAACTGTAATATAACAGGGGGAGATGGCAGGGTGTGGCCACAGGGGGAGATGGCAGCCCTACCGGCAGTCTGTTTGTCTTTTCATTCCTTTTGCAATTTTTTTTTTTTAGTTTGTTCTAAGTTTGTTTTATTGTTCTCTGGTGTGTTTTATGTGGGGGGGAGGGGTGTGGAGGAAACTTTTTTCATGTTCTTACCTTCCCGGAGATGTGATCAATTTTCGGATCACATTCTCCGGGTGCTGCGGCCTACAATCGCTGGAGCTGGAAGCCTCCTCGGACTGTCGTGAGCCCCACCCCAGGGCGCGGATTTAACATCGGAGCGGGTGGCTTGCCTGGGATCGCTCCCACCGTGACCACCGCAGACTTTAACATCAAGGGCTCGCAGTCTCGGGTGAGGCCGAGTCGGGTGCTCCAACGCCGCGGAGGGCTCGACCAGCCCCGACGTGAGATATGATCGCCCGGCGCGGGGGAGCTGACATCCCCCCGATGCGGGAGTGGAGCGCCTCGACGCGGAGGGCCTGAACGCCGGCTACGGGTCAAGATCGTCCCGTCAACGGGGGCTCGAGGCCCACGACCGAGGAAGAGCTAGGGGAAGGACTTGAACTTTATTTTGCCTTCCACCACTGTGAGGAGTGTGTAGGAGTCACTATGGTGGATGTTCAATGTTAAAATGTGTTTTGATTGTTCCGTTTCCAAGATGGCTGCTGGAAGGGAGAGTGAACGCTGGCGCGATTAGCTGCCGCTGCTCTCTCTCTCAATTGGGTATTGTTGATGTCCTTACTATTTATTTTTTATTTTTTGTTGTTTTTTTTATTTTTTTTTTTGTTTCATTCCGCTTACATGTTTTGTAATCTGCTTACTAAATTTTGTAAAGCGACTTTGAGTCCCTGAAAAGCGCTATATAAATTCAATTTATTATTATAATTATTATAACGTCCCAACTTCTACACTCATTGCCCTGACTGACGAAGGTCAATGTACCAAAAGCCTTCTTGACCACACTTTCAATCCGTGACACCACTTTCAGGAAACTGTGTACCTGTATTCCTAGATTCCTCTGCTCTAGAACTCCAGTTGGGACTCTACGTTTCACTGGGACGATCCTACCCTGGTTTGACTTGTAAGGAAACACATTACAGCCAGTAAATAAAGCATTGGTTTGGCAATGCTCTTACTCTCTCAGCCTTGCAGCATTGAGTACAGGCAGGTCAGTGTCACCTCCAGCAAATTGACTTAATTACGTTTTCTTAGAACTAACACATTGATGACATCTTCCAGAAAATAAGATAACTTTCCCTCCAGTGACCTTAAAAAGTACTCAAAAAAGTACTTAAAGTGCGTTTTCTTGGTGTTAGACATCAGAGACATTTCATGGTGTGATAATGCTGCTTCGATTTTTGTTTTGTTATCTACATTGAAAAGCTGCCTCTTGAGTGACCAGAAATCACAGTGTGAGTACAGCAGACATTTTTACATATGCAAAGCAATTACATTATTAATGGGGCAAAGGGTAACACAATGGCTCTGATACAAAAGATAATCTAGTTTTGGTTTTGTTTAGAGATACTGCACAAAAACAGGCTCTTCAGCCCACCAACTATGCGCCAACCAGCAATCCCCACACTATCCTACACACTAGGGACAGTTTACTATTTTTACCGAAGTCAATTAACCTAGAATCCCGTAAGGATGGTGGGAAGAATCCGGAACACCCGGGGAAAACCCATGCGATCAAGGGGAGCCTGACATCGGTGGTGGGGAAGACGCTAGAGTCAATTATTAAAGAAGTAACAAGAGGAGTATAGGAGCAAAGAGGTCCTCCTGCAGTTGTACAGGGTCCTAGTGAGACCACACCTGGAATATTGTATGCAGTTTTGGTCTCCAAACTTGAGGAAGCACATTCTTGCTATTGAGGGAGTGCAGCGTAGGTTCACGAGGTTAATTCCCGGGATGGCGGGATGTCATATGTTGATAGATTGGAGCGGCTGGGCTTGTATACTCTGGAATTTAGAAGGATTTTTGAAACATATAAGATTATTAAGGGTTTGGACACGCTAGAGGCAGGAAACATGTTCCCAATGTTGGGGGAGTCCAGAACCAGGGGCCATAGTTTAAGAATAAGGAGTAAGCCATTTAGAACGGAGATGGGGAAAAACTATTTCACACAGAGAGTTGTGAGTATGTGGAATTCTCTGCCTCAGAGGGCGGTGGAGGCTGGTTCTGTGGATACTTTCAAGAGGGAATTAGATAGAGCTCTTAGGGATAGCGGAGTTAAGGGATATGGAGAGAAGGCAGGAACGGGGTACTGATTGTGGATAATCAGCCATGATCACATTGAATGGCGGTGCTGGCTCGAAGTGCCGAATGGCCTACTCCTGCACCTATTGTCTATTGTCTAAATAACCACATTTTATGAGAACATGGGAAAATGTTGATTTCCTATTTATTACTAAATGTATGGATGATGCATTTACAAACTGCCTCTCCAATTTCACCTGGTTTAAATTTTAAATTTTAGATAACTTCAAAACAGGTCCCCAATTATTTTGTGAACATTAAGTTGTTTAACAGCCTCTGCAATTTGAGTAATAACAGTGCATTTGGATAGCAGTAAAAGGATTGGTCCATGTCAGCATGGATTTATGAAGGGGAAATCCTGCTTGACTAATCTTCTGGAATTTTTTGAGGGTGTGACAAGTAAAATGAATGAAGGAGTTTCTGGACTTTCAGAAAGCCTTTGATCAGGTCCCACACAGGAGATTAGTGGGCAAATTTAGAGCACATGGCATTGGGGGTAGGGTATTGACATGGATAGATGACATGGATTGTCAACAGGAAACAAAGAGTAGGAATAAACGGGTCCCTGTCAGAATGTCGAGTGGAGCGCCGCAAGGGTCCATGCTGGGTCCGCAACTATTTACAATATATATTATTGATTTAGATGGTGGGATTAAAAGTAACGCTGGCAAATTTGCAGATGCCACAAAGCTGGGTGGCAGTGTGAACTGTGAAGAGGATGCTAGGAGGTTTCAGGGTGACTTGGACAGGTTGAGTGAGTCGGCAGATGCATGGCAGATACAGTATAATGTAGATAAATGTGAGGTTGTCCACTTTGGTGGCAAAAACAAGGAGGTAGATTATTATCTCAATGGTGTCAGATTAGGAAAAAGAGAAGTGCATTGAGACCTGGGTGCCCTTGTACACCAGTCACTGAAAGTAAACATGCAGGTGCAGCAGGCAGTGAAGAACGCTAATGGAATGTTGTCCTTCATAACGAGAGGATTTGAGTATTAGAGTAAATAGGTCCTTCTGCAGTTGTACAGGGCTCTGGTGAGCCCACATCTGGAGTATTGTGTGCAGTTTAGGTCTGCTAATCAAGCGGAATCAAGGGATATGGGGAGAAGGCAGGCACGGGTTATTGATTGTGGATGATCAGCCATGATCACTATGAATGATGGTGCTGGCTCGAAGGGCCAAATGGTTTCCTCCTGCAGCTATTTTCTATGTTTCTATGAGAACATACAAACTCCGTACAGACAGCACCCGTAGTCAGGATTGAACTCAAGTCTCTGGCGCTGTAAGGCAGCAACTCACCGCTGTGCTACTGCTCTACCTTTCCACATATGTCCAGAACTTAATATGTTTCACTGTTGCTGCTTGTCACTTAAATGCTTCCTCAGCTCAATGGTACCTCCATATTTCAGAAGAGAATTGCACAATGCGCTTTCCAGCAATTTGACAATGTTGGTGCGATACACTGTATTTTATAGATGGATTGGTTTCCGCATTTTAATCTTAAAACCTACAATAAAACCGAGCCACCATTATGAATAAGATTAAAGATTTTTGCAACTATTCATGAATGGTAACCTGGCCATTGATTGCATTAACAGTAAATGTTGTTATATTTAGCTGGCGCCTGCAATTTTAATAGTGCTTTAAAGCTAGTAAAAGCTGTTGAATGATATTAATGCAGTAATTTAATAAGATTTATCATTAGACTCATAGACTCGTTACCCAAATGTAAATGTCGCCGTGTCTTCAGGCAGGGGAACATGCACTGAGCTGCTATTTCCATCAGTGTCTGTAATTTCTTTTTCCATCCTCTATGGCCAGATCTGTTTCCTTTAAGGTGTTTTTCCATCTGTGTTGCCAAGGAACCTTTGTCAACCTCCCATCCTGTTATTAGAATCCATACTGAGATTTATTTCAGCATCCACACATTCCGTATGTGACCAGACCACTAATGTCCTCCTTTTATTCTACCTCCTCATTTATTCATTATTATCTGGTATCAGAAAATGAAAGAATAAATTGACAGATGCACCACACTACCTTTGCGGGGTCCCGAGCAGCTTCTGGTAGCTTTCAAATTGATGCGGATAAATATATATTTTTTTACCCCAAGGGTGTGGATTCTGCAAGCACAAACAAAATAAAACATTCACTGGTTTTCCAATACTTTTCAGTTCTCCCATGCTGACAGCCCAGTGGGAAGGTAACCAATTGTAACATCACAGAAGTCAGATTCATTTTATGCTTTTGCATTATAGGTATGCAGGCTTTCTATGTTTATACTTCAGTCTAACTGATAGTCAGTGCACACTTTGGAACAAACCAATATTTATGTAACGCCGGTAGCAAAAAGATCTACTGTTATTGAAAATCTACGACTTAGGAGCATGTTGCCCAGACTCGAAGGCCTGAGCTATAGAGAGAGGTTGAGAAAACTGGGACCCTATTCCTTGGAGCGCAGGAGAATGAGGGGGTGAACATATAGAAGTTTACGAAATTATGAGAAGAATAGATCAGGTAGACTCACAGTCTCTTGCCCAGAGTAGGGGAACCGAGAACCAGAGGTCATTGGTTTAAGGTGAGGGGGAGGGAAAGATTAAATAGGAATCTGAGAGGTGACCTTTTCACACAAAGGGTGGTGGGTGTATGGAACAAGCTGCCGGAGAATGTGGGTGAGGCAGGTACAATCGCAACATTTAAGAAACATTTAGACAGGTACATGGATAGGACAGGTTTAGAGGGATATGGGCCAGCTGCAGGCAGGTGGGACTAGTGTAGAGGGGACATGCTGGCCAGTGTGGGCAAGTTGGGCCGAAGGGTCTGTTTCCAAGCTGTACGATTCTATGACCAGCATTTCAAGGGAGATGTAAATACGCAGGTGTGAGTCTGGTGCTGGGAAGCCGAGAGATGCCAGAGGGAGAGAATTCCTATAGAATTTAAAAGCAAGACCTCTTCAGTTATGGGTCAGTCTGAAGAAGAGTCTCGATCCGAAACATCACCCATTCCTTCTCTCCAGAGATGCTGAATGTCCCGCTGAGTTACTCCAGCATTTTGCATCTATCTTTGATTTAAACCAGCATCTACAGTTCTTTCCTCCACCTCTTCAGTGATGTTTCTTGAAGGTTGATTTCTGCTGGCAGCTCAGCTGATTTAAAGACGCTGGATTCCTGCTGGTCTCTGGTAAGTCTGGAGCTGCGTTTCCCAGTTGCAGGGCAGCCTGTCAACTGGCAGGAGATGGGAACTGCTGGATCCAGTTGGCAAGTGCTTTCCCGCCACAGGCGGGTGGGTCAGGACCAGGAGAAGGACGAGCTGGAGCCATAGGATCAACCTAAACCTAGACCCCCCCCAAGTTCACAGCAATCATCATCCATTAGTACAAAGATTATGCTAGTCCCATTTTATTCCCTCCAGATCATCCTCAATTTAAAGTGTCTGTACTGGCTGGATAACCCATTAAATCTGCGCATCTTTAGGACATGGGAGGAAATCAGAGCAGCCAGAGGAAGCCCATGTGATCACGAGGAGAAGGTACATACTCCACATAGACCCCGGATGTCAGATTGAATCTGGGTCACTGCAGTGGTGAGGCAGCAAGTGTACCAGCTGTGCTATCCCCACACTTATTACCCTGTTAACCTCCAGCTCAAGCAAATGGTTCAATTTCTCACATCTGGAGCCACTGTAGACAATCTTTGTCAAATAGAGACGCTTGTGTTCCTGTGGAAGGAGAGACTGGGCCTTTCTACATCCACCACCCTCCAATCACCACTTCACACCCAATCACCCACATCCTCTGTGCTGCACAACATAACTTATCCAATATCAACAATAAAAATAGAGGAGGTGGAGAGGCTTTTCAGAGGACAAAGGGGGCGGAAATCTCCAGGACTGGACAATGTTTCCCCCTCTACTCTTAAGCTCTGTGCCAAAAAGCTGGCACAGGTCTATACAGTCATTTTTAACCAGTCCCTGCAAACATGTACTGTCTCTGCCTGCTTCAAAGTCTCCACTATTGTCCCTGTACTCAAAACAGCAAGGATTACTTGTCTTAATGACTACAGGCCTGTTGCACTGACCTCTGTAGTCATGCAGACACTCGAAAGGTTTGTGCTGGCCAAGCTGAAAAATATCACAAACTCCCTGCTGGACCCTCTGCAGTTTGCATATCGGGCCAATAGATCTGTGGATTATGCAGTCAACCTGGGCCTGCACTTCATCCTACAGCACCTAGACCGCCAGGGGACCTATGCGAGGATCCTGTTTGTTGATTTTAGCTCTGCATTCAACATCATTGTGCCAGAGCTACTACACTCCAAACTTTCCGAGTTGGCTGTGCCTGAACCCCTCTGTAAGTGGATCACCAACTTCCTGACAGATAGGAAACAGCATGTGAGGCTGGGAAAGCACATCTCGGACACGCAGACTCTCAGCATAGAAGCACCGCAAGGCTGCGTACTCTCTCCTCTCCTCTACTCTCTCTCACCAACGACTGGACCTCCACAGACACCTCTATCAAGATTCTCAAGTTTGCGGACGACACAACCCTGATTGGACTGATCCAGGATGGGGAGGAATCTGCCTACAGACAGGAAGTGTCACAGCTGGCGTCCTGGTGCCGTACCAACAATCTAGAGCTCAATGCTCTTAAGACAGTGGAATTGATAGTAGACTTTAGGAGAGCTCCCCCTCCCCTCACTCCGGAGTCTTTTAAGTTCCTGGGAACCATAATCTCCAAGGACCTTAAGTGGGGGGGCTACCATCAGCTCCACAGTCAAAAAGACACAACAGAGGTTGTACTTCCTGCGGCAGCTGAGGAAGCACAATCTGCCACAGACAACGATGGTCCAATTCTACATGGCCATCATAGAGTGTGTTCTCACCTTCTCCATCATGGTCTGGTTTGGCTCAGCCACCAAGCACAACACCTGGAGGCTGCAGCGAATCGTCCGATCAGCAGAGAATGTTATTGGCTGTAACCTTCCCTCCATTGATGAACTGTACACTGCAAGGGCCAGGAAGCGAGCGGGCAAGATCATCTCTGACCCCTCTCACCCTGGCCACAAACTCTTTGAATCACTTCCCTCTGGAAGGCGACTCTGGATGTGTCAAAGCTGCCACAGCCAGACATAAAAACAGTTTTTATCCACGAGTAGTTACTCAACAGCCAAAAATCTGTAGCTGCCCTTTGATCTGGTATTTTGTTGGTTCACATGCTTGATCAATGGTGTTTTATCATTAATGCCTTATTATTATTAATGTTTAGTGTTTTCTGAGCCATTCGTAACTGTCACTGTATGTCATGTTGTTACTCCTAGTGGCGGCGCGGCTCTGGCTGCAGCGGCTCTCCGGCAGTCCTGTTTGTTTTGTGTTTTTTTGGGTTGTTTATTTTCGTTTTGGTTAGTCTAGTTTTGGTTTTTAGTTTCTGTTTTGGGGGGGGGGTTGAAACGGGGCTTGCTGTCTCTCCCTGCGGGGGAATGCGACTTTTTTGTCGTATTCCCCTTCTCTGCCTCCGTCTGCGCTGAAGCTGGCACAGGTCTATACAGTCATTTTTAACCAGTCCCTGCAAACATGTACTGTCTCTGCCTGCTTCAAAGTCTCCACTATTGTCCCTGTACTCAAAACAGCAAGGATTACTTGTCTTAATGACTACAGGCCTGTTGCACTGACCTCTGTAGTCATGCAGACACTCGAAAGGCTTGTGCTGGCCAAGCTGAAAAATATCACAAACTCCCTGCTGGACCCTCTGCAGTTTGCATATCGGGCCAATAGATCTGTGGATTATGCAGTCAACCTGGGCCTGCACTTCATCCTACAGCACCTAGACCGCCAGGGGACCTATGCGAGGATCCTGTTTGTTGATTTTAGCTCTGCATTCAACATCATTGTGCCAGAGCTACTACACTCCAAACTTTCCGAGTTGGCTGTGCCTGAACCCCTCTGTCAGTGGATCACCAACTTCCTGACAGATAGGAAACAGCATGTGAGGCTGGGAAAGCACATCTCGGACCCGCAGACTCTCAGCATAGGAGCACCGCAAGGCTGCGTACTCTCTCCTCTCCTCTACTCTCTCTCACCAACGACTGGACCTCCACAGACACCTCTATCAAGATTCTCAAGTTTGCGGACGACACAACCCTGATTGGACTGATCCAGGATGGGGAGGAATCTGCCTACAGACAGGAAGTGTCACAGCTGGCGTCCTGGTGCCGTACCAACAATCTAGAGCTCAATGCTCTTAAGACAGTGGAATTGATAGTAGACTTTAGGAGAGCTCCCCCTCCCCTCACTCCGGAGTCTTTTAAGTTCCTGGGAACCATAATCTCCAAGGACCTTAAGTGGGGGGGCTACCATCGGCTCCACAGTCAAAAAGACACAACAGAGGTTGTACTTCCTGCGGCAGCTGAGGAAGCACAATCTGCCACAGACAACGATGGTCCAATTCTACATGGCCATCATAGAGTGTGTTCTCACCTTCTCCATCATGGTCTGGTTTGGCTCAGCCACCAAGCACAACACCTGGAGGCTGCAGCGAATCGTCCGATCAGCAGAGAATGTTATTGGCTGTAACCTTCCCTCCATTGATGAACTGTACACTGCAAGGGCCAGGAAGCGAGCGGGCAAGATCATCTCTGACCCCTCTCACCCTGGCCACAAACTCTTTGAATCACTTCCCTCTGGAAGGCGACTCTGGATGTGTCAAAGCTGCCACAGCCAGACATAAAAACAGTTTTTATCCACGAGTAGTTGCTCAACAGCCAAAAATCTGTAGCCGCCCTTTGATCTGGTATTTTGTTGGTTCACATGCTTGATCAATGGTGTTTTATCATTAATGCCTTATTATTATTAATGTTTAGTGTTTTCTGAGCCATTCGTAACTGTCACTGTATGTCATGTTGTTACTCCTAGTGGCGGCGCGGCTCTGGCTGCAGCGGCTCTCCGGCAGTCCTGTTTGTTTTGTGTTTTTTTGGGTTGTTTATTTTCGTTTTGGTTAGTCTAGTTTTGGTTTTTAGTTTCTGTTTTGGGGGGGGGGGGGGGGTTGAAACGGGGCTTGCTGTCTCTCCCTGCGGGGGAATGCGACTTTTTTGTCGTATTCCCCTTCTCTGCCTCCGTCTGCGCTGAGGCCTAATGGCGGAGCTGGCGACCTCGAGGCTCAGGAGGCAGAGCCCGCCAGGACTCGCACTGAGCTCGCTCTCGTGAGGGCGGCCCGGCTCGGGGCTGGAACAGGGCTTCCGTGAGGGGCTGTGACGCTCCCGTGAGGACGGCCGGCCCGAGGAAGGAACGGTGCTCCCATCGGAGTGGCCGAGCTCGGGGAAGTACGGCGTTCCCAGCCGAGGGAGGAGCGGCGCCCGAGTCGGGGTCGGCCCAGCCCGAGGGAGGAAGCGGCGCCCGGTCGGAGGCGGCCCAGCCCGAGGGAGAAGCGGGTTGCCCGGTCGGGGCGGGCCAGGAACGAGGAGGAGCGGCGCCGGTCGGGGCGGCCAGCCCGAGGGAGGAGATGGCGCCCAGTCGGGGCGGCCAGCACGAGGGGAGGAGACGGCGACCAGTAGGGTCGGCCCGCCCGAGGGGAGGGAGCGGAGCCCAGTCGGGGCGGCCCAGACGAGGAGGAGCAGCGCCCAGTCGGGGCGCCACAAGACCGAGGGAGGGGTAGCGGGAGCCAGTCGGGGCGGCCCAGCCCGAGGGAGGAGCGGCGCCCAGTCGGGGCGGCCCAGCCCGAGGGAGGAGCGGCGCCCAGTCGGGGCGGCCCAGCCCGAGGGAGGAGCGGCGCCCAGTCGGGGCGGCCTGGCGCGAGGCTGAGACGGTAACGGCACTCACGTGAGGGCGATCCGGCTCGGGGCTGGGACGGTGTTCTGGCGGTGGTGGCCTGAGTCCGGGGTTCGGCCGCGGACCAGCGGCTGCGTCAGCAGGACTGGTGGGCGGCAGCTTCGACCACCCCGGGCCGCGGTGTTTGAGCCGCGGGACAGTTGTAACATCGCCCGGGGGGTATCGCCTCAGCGCAGAGGGAGAAGAGGAGGGAAGAGACTGGAGACCTAAGACTTTTGCCTCCATCACAGTGAGGAGATGTTGGGTGGACTCACTGTGGTGGATGTTAATATGTGTTTATTGTTGTTTTTTATTGTATTGTATTGTATGTATGACTGCTTCAATTTCGTTCAGACTTCAGTCTGAATGACAATAAAAGGTAATCTAATCTAATCTAATCTAATCTACTTGTGGGCGGAGCACCACGGCAAATTCCTTGTATGTGACTACTTGGCCAATAAACTTAAAATTACTTACTTACTTAAAATGCTGGAAATGGCCCAAATGCTTAAAACCCTACCTTACAAAAATGAGGTGAACTTATCAAACTTATCAGAGAGTCTGAAAATATTCCATAGGGTAGACAGCAACAGCAGAGTGAGAAACAAATTAACAGCTTTAGAGTCGTTGTTTTTTTTATCATATAGACAAGTACAGTGAGGTACAGGTACAATGAAAATCTTGCTTGCAAGATTCAGACACATACACAAAAAATATTAATTAATCATAAATTGTATAAATTCTACAAGACAATGAGAAGAAAAAGGCCGTGCAAAAATAAAACCAAACATTGGTGCAAAATGACACAATCAGAAAACAAGTCCACAATGAATGTGCGAAAGTGCATGAGAGGAAGCTGGAGAACAAGTGGGTTATGTTGCAGTGTGAAGAGGGACTTAGAGACTGAATGAGATGTATAATGGTGGTGATTGTGACTCAGCTCCAGTTCAGCTTTCACCATTTATTGATTTCTGAAAATCATTATATACTATCTGTGCGCTTTGCATTTACAAGCCTGTTATGCTGCTGTTATGGTGAGAATTTCATTGTTCCGTTGTCAGAAACATATGACGATTATACACACTTGACACCGGTCTCTCTCAGCCAGTTCAACTATTTATGCCACTCAGTTTCTCTTAGTCTCCACACTATCACGAACATCATTCTCTGTCCCTTCATATCTTCGTTCTCTGCCTCTCAAAACACATTTGATTTCTGTTTTACCTTGCACTGATGAAAGGTCAGTGACCTGAACTGGTAACACCATTTCTCCGTCCGCAGTCCCCTCCTGACTGCTTCCTTTTTTTCCCAAGGAAGGGTCGGTTTAAGGAAAACATCACATGTCCTTCTGACCCAACAGTTAAGAACCTGCCCACAAGATCTAGTCCTCAACCTCCTTGCAGCTGCCCAGTTTGCCCATGTATGTATCTTAGCTATTAATTTGAATTACTGCCAACAGGATGAATGAAACATTTTTAATCAGTGCAGTCACTCTCCAGAATGGGCGGCATGGTGGCGCAGTGGTAGAGTTGCTGCCTCACAACGCCAGAGACCCGGGTTCAATCCTAATCTCGGGTGCTGTCAGTACAGAGTTTGTACGCTCTCCCTGTGATCGCGTGGGTTTTCTCCGGATGCTACGGTTTCCTCCCAGACTCCAAGTTCATAGATGAATTTGTTTCTGTAAATTGTCTCTAGCATGTAGGATAGTGCTAGTTTATGGGGTGATCGCTGGTCTGCATGGACTCGGTAGGCCAAAGTGCCTGTTTCCACACTTTATCTCCAAAATCAAAAATAAAGTCTAAAATTGGTTATTTTTTCTTTTACACACCTGCCATGGTTTGACCAGAAGTGCTCACCTTCATGGAAGGTTGTAATCCAGTTTTAATACAAGGACTATTTTAACTACTCCATTCCTCTCCCCAGAAAAACTTCCAGTCTTGTTGAGAAAATTGTGTCAAGCGTTAAAAATGTTGTTCTTTATTGAGCAAAAAATGATCTGCTGGAGGAAAGCATATCAAGCAACAACTTTGGAGAAAATGGAATTAACTATGTTCCAAATTCTGAATCAGGACTGACAATGGTGACCAGTATAAAGACGAGGGGTGGGGACAGAGGGAGAGAGGTGGAGTGAGGAGGGGTTCAGAATGATGGGTAGATGGAACCAGGTGGGAGAGAAGGAAGGGCCGGGTGGGAGACAGAAGGGTCCCAACCTGAAACAAGTCTGAAGAAGGGTCCCAACCCAAAACATCACCCATCCTTTTTCTTTAGAGATGCTGCCTGACCTGTTGAGTTACTCCAGCACTTTGTGTCTATCTTTGGAGACAGAGGTAGTTGGGTAATATGTAGAAGCAGACAAAGAAAGAAAAAAGTAAATGGAACCAGGGGAGCAGAGTAGAGGAGGACAATAGACAATAGACATTAGGTGCAGGAGTAGGCCATTTGGCCCTTCAAGCCAGCACCGCCATTCAATGTGATAATAATAATAATAATATGGGAGCCTTTCAAGAGTCTCAAGGACACCTTACAAAAATTTAGCAGGTAGAGGAAAAACATGTAAGGGGAATGAAATAAATAGTAGAGACATGACTAGTACACAAAGTAAAGACAGAATTCAATTCAAAACACAATATGATGCAATTAATGCACCGATGAAAAGGGAGGGGGACGTGGGGCTAAGGATAGGCAGAGGTGAAGAGATGGGTCTTGAGGCGGGACTGGAAGATGGTGAGGGACACGGAATTGCGGATCAGTTGGGGGAGGGAGTTCCAGAGCCTGGGAGCTGCCCTGGAGAAGGCTCTGTCCCCAAAACTGCGGAGGTTGGACTTGTGGATGGAGAGGAGACCGGCTGATGTGGATCTGAGGGACCGTGAGGGTTGGTAGGGGGAGAGGAGGTCAGCGAGATATGGGGGGGCCAGATGGTGGAGGGCTTTGTAGGTGAGGATCAGGATTTTGTAGTTGATCCGGTGGGAGATGGGAAGCCAGTGAAGTTGTTTGAGGACTGGAGTGATGTGATGCCAGGATTTGGTGTGGGTGATGAGTCGGGCGGCTGCGTTCTGGACCAGTTGGAGTCAGTTGATGTAGGTGGAGCTGATGCCAAGGAGAAGCGAGTTGCAATAGTCCAGTCGGGAGGAGATGAAGGCATGGATGAGTCTTTCAGCAGCGGGAGGTGTGAGAGAGGGTCTGAGTTTGGCGATGTTGCGGAGATGAAAGAACGAGGTTTTAATGACATGGCGGATGTGAGGCTCAAGGGAGAGGGTGGAATCAAAGATCATGCCAAGGTTGCGGGCCTGGGGAGATGGGGAGTCAGTGGTGCCGTCGATGGTGAGAGTGGGGTTATTGATTTTGCTGAGTGTGGCTTTGGAGCCTATGAGGAGGAATTCTGTCTTATCGCTGTTGAGTTTGAGGAAGTTATGTTGCATCCAGGTTTTTATAGCTGACAAACAAGAGTTGATATGGGAGAGGGGGGGGTTGTGGGGGGATTTGGTGCCGAGGTAGATCTGGGTGTCATCGGCGTAACAGTGGAAGTCCAGGTTGAAGTGGCGGAGTATCTGACCAAGGGGAGGATGTAGATGATGAAGAGGATGGGGCCGAGTACGGAGCCTTGGTTAACGCCTTGAGTTACTGTGGCTGTAGCAGAGGTATGGTTGTGGAGAGAGATGAAGTGGGATCTGTTGGAAAGGTAGGAACAGAGCCAGCTGAGTGCAGAGCCTTCAATGCCGAGGTCTTTGAGTCTGGTGAGCAGGATGTTATGGTTCACTGTATCGAAGGCTGCGCTCAGGTCGAGGAGGATGAGGATGTTGAGGGAACCAGTGTCAGCAGAGGTGAGGAGGTCGTTGAGGACTTTGAGGAGAGCAGTTTCTGTGCTATGGAGGGGGCGAAAGCCAGATTGGAGGGGTTCAAGTAGGTTATACGCAAGGAGGTGGGAATGAAGTTGCGATGCAACGATACGCTCCAGGGTTTTTGAAAGAAAGGGGAGGTTTGAGATTGGGCTGTAGTTAATGAGAGAGGAGGGATCAAGACCAGGTTTCTTTAAGACCGATCATCCACAACCAGTACCCCCTGCCTTCTCCCCATATCCCCTGACTCCGCTAAAGAGCCCTATCTAGCTCTCTCTTGAAAGTACCCAGAGAACCGGCCTCCACCTCTGAGGCAGAGAATTCCACAGACTCACAACGCTCTGTGTGAAAAAGTGTTGCCTCATTTCCATTCTAAATGGCTTACTCCTTATTCTTAAACTGTGGCCCCTGGTTCTGGACTCCCCCAACATCGGGAACATGTTTCCTGCCTCTAGCGTGTCCAAACCCATAATAATCTTATATGTTTCAATAAGATGCCCTCTCATCCTTCTAAATTCCAGAATATACAAGCCCAGCTGCTCCATTCACTCAGCATATGACAGTCCCGCCATCCCGGGAATTCATTTTGTGAACCTACGCTGCACTCCCTCAATAGCAAGAATGTCCTTCCTCAAACTTAGAGACCAAAACTGCACACAATATTCCAGGTGTGGTCTCACTAGGGCCCTGTACAACTGCAGAAAGACCTCTTTGCTCCTATACTCATCCCTCTTGTTATGAAGACCAACATGCCATTCGCTTTCTTCACTACCTGCTGTACCTGCATGCTTACTTTCATTGACTGATGAACAAGGACCCCCAGATCTCTTTGTACTTCCCCTTTTCCCAATTTGACACCATTTAGATAATAATCTGTCTTTCTGTTTTTGCTACCAAAGTGGATAACCTCACATTTATCTACATTAAACTGCATCTGCCATGCATCTGCCCACTCACCCAACCTGTCCAAGTCACCCTGCATTCTCATAGCATCCTCCTCACAGTTCACACGGCCACCCAGCTTTGTGTCATCTGCAAATTTGCTAATGTTACTTGTAATCCCTTCATCTAAATCATTGATGTATATTGTAAATAGCTGCGGTCCCAGCACCGAGCCTTGTGGTATCCCACTAGTCACTAGTCAAAGGTCGATACAGAGGATGGATGTTGATAAGCAGGGACACAAAGTCCTGAAATCTGTTAAGTAGGAAGGTGATAATGGGAGCTGTTTATGGAGGGATGTAGAACAGTTGGTAGAGGAGACCTGGAGTGTGTATTGTGTGGATCGGAGGTAAATGGAACCAGAAGGGAGAAGGAGGTTAAGATGTGTGATGTGGGCTGGGGAGGGATGTGGGAAAAGGAGAAAAAATGGGAGGATTGGAGATGGATCGGACAGAGAGAGCGAGGGTAACACAGGAGGGAACGGTTATCTAAAATTTGATTCATTTCAGAATTATTTTCAATTTTTTCTTGCAAAAGAGGGAGATGTGCCTCAGAGGTGGGACAGTGGAAATAAAACCCCTGTCCCACTTACATGTCCTTGGCACGCTAATTACGCGACCTTGCGTCGTGTTGAGGCGCGGCATTCCCGCGAAGGTCGCGCGCGACTTCATGCGTCCGTACAGCCGTCTGGAGTGCGTGACGTTATTTGAAGATGGACACAAAATGCAGGAGTAACTCAGCGGGACCGGCAGCATCTCTGGAGAGAAGCAATGGGTGATGTTTCGGGTCGAGACTCTTCTTCAGTCTGAAGAAGAGTCGCAGCTTTGCGATCATTTGCCTGCTTCTGCTGCTGTTGGAGGTGAGACGTTGCGTCGCGCCAGGGTCTTGGGCCTGTCCCACTTTGGCCGTCAGTTACGCGACAGGCCGGTGGCGCGCGAAGATTTCGTTCGCTACCAAATTTCGGAGCGCCGTGCGATACCACGCACAACTCCATACCCCTCCGCACTTCTCAGTGGGACCGGTCCCATGTGCCTCAACGCAACGACGAGGTCACATAATTTGCATGCCAATGACACGTAAGTGGAACAGGGCCTTTAGTATGGAATTGGGATGATGCGATGCAGCTGTGCAGATTCTTACCTTGTCAGCTCTGTTGAGGTTATTAGAATTATTTTGGCATCGTATACATTTTCGATGAGCTAAGCTGCTGGCATTGTCTCCTCCAGAATTGATACTGAAAAATATGGCTTATTTTTTTTCTATGAAAATGGATCTCCGAAAAAAAATAATTATCCTCTCTTATCCACACTCAAGTTGTTTGAATAGCCGCAAAATGTGTTTTTTGAGGGGTAGCACTCTCAGTATAAAATTGTGATATGATTAAATATTATTTGGAGGAAGTGCAAGAAAGTTTTTTTCCAAAACTTTTCCAGGTTGCAGAGCATGCTAAAAGTGTTACCTGAAAAAAGTATATAACATTCCGAGAGGTATACTGTAGATAGGGTAGACAGTCAGAATGTTTTTCCCATGATAGAAAGGACAAATTCTAGAGGACATAGCTTTAAGGTGAGAGGGTCAATGTTTAAAGGAAGTGTGCCGGGCACATTGTTTATTACACCTGGTCCGCATAGGCATACGGGATCTTCCGGTTGTCAGCCATTTGAATTCCACTTCCCATTCCCATACTGACATTTCTGTCCAGGGCCTCCTCCATGGCCAGAGTGAGGCCACACGCAAGTTGGAGGAGCAGCACCTCATATTTCGCTTGGATAACTTGCATCCCAACGGTTTGAACATTGAATTCTCTAATTTTAAGTAACAAGACTCCCCTCCCCTCCTTCCTTGCCTCCTTCCTCCACCCTAGTTGTTTTACCAGTTCCTCTGTTCTCCACATTGTTTCTTTGAGGTCACACCTTCCCTCGCCAACAATGGACCCACCAGGCACCACCCTGCCTGAGGTCATCTGTGGTTGGTCCTGGTCTTATCTTGCCTCCAGCTCTTCACCTCCCCTCCCCTCCCCACCCACTGCTTTCAGCCTGAAGGAGGGTCCTTTTTCTCCAGAGATGCTGCCTGACCACTGATTCCAGCATTGTGTGTCTATCTTTGGTTAGAGCTTGATTGGTTATAACTCAATTTCAATCAAGAACTGAAGAGTCATTTAAAAGTTACATTGCAATTTGACAATCAGAAAAAACAAACTGTCTTGCAAATAAAATCAATCTGGGGATTTGTTGGGTTTTGTGTTTTACATATTCGCTTAGGGAATGGAATTCTACCAAAAACCACTGTGAATTAGACCCATATGTTGCAACTTCACCTTCACCAGTAAAGAATCCTGGAAAAGAACGAGGATACATACAATCATTATAATGGTTAACTTTTGCATATAAAGCCATACCTGTTGACACACAATTATAGTTTTAATCCAATTTAGCTGAAGCTGCTCTGAATATTGATGAAAAGATTTTGCTGATGTGAGATGGAAACTCCATAGGGACTGGAACTGGACTTTCCGCAGTGGTCATGATGTGTGGGGGATGACCCAGCAACTCCCCTTGTTGAGATACGCCTCTCCATCAACCTCAAGTTATGATTCAGTTTTTCTATTGATTTGAATCAGAAAATCCATTGCAAAGTGAATTCAACATCTTGACCCTATGGAGAGATGTGCTGCTCACATGCTTCCATATCACATTAAGACATAGTGAGAGCTTTCAGGATTTATAGACGAATTCAACATTTATATGGAATTTTGCCTAGTTATTAATGAATAGGAAATTCTGAAATGTCGTATTTTCTAATATAATTTTTAGCAATTATGTTTCCCCCAAAAAGCTAAAATAAATTGTGCACACATTTTAATTTATCTGTTGGAAAGACAAAATACATGGGTTTAAAATACATCTTTATTCTGTTCTTTTCTGAGATGAATCATGCAGTATAATATTAGTATATGAACATGATTCATTTTTAATGCAATCTGCCCTCAATTTCTTTAATAATGTCTATTTATATAGTATGTTTTAACTCTTCTAAAGGTAGAGCACAATTTCATGTGAATGTGTTAAAAATTAACATTGCAGTAATTTCACCTCAGATGTTCTTGATGTTCACCCTCTGCGTACATCTCTCGTTGTACAATGGTGTGATGTGTGTGGAGGGTGTACATTAATAAAACCAGCCTTTCAAACAGATGGCATTCTTTGTTCCAAACCCTTATCCTGACTTTCAAATATTGGCCATGGTTGAGTGGTGGATTAGAGAACAAATTTTAGGTGAGAGATACAAATTTTAGATATTGGCAAATGAGAACAATCTTCTACAGAAAGCTTCTTCATAAATCTGCAATACTGTCAAAACACAGCTTGTTCTAACACAACCTGCAATATCGACTGCATGGAGTGTCTTGTGGAGTGTGGTAAGTAAGGGGCAATTTCAGTTGAAATATCTACTTGTTTCATTTATGTTTACTGTTAGATTGTCTCATCCATGTAATTTTCACTTTTGACAATAAGCAAGTAGTTGAAAAATCTAGGGCAGAGAGACTGGTGGAATCAGTAGCAAAATAAATGGAGTAGCTGGAGGAACTCAACGGGTCAGGCAGCATTTGTGAAGGGAAATGGATACACGATGTTGTTTCGATCGAGACCCTTAGTCGAATCACAATTTTCCTAATTACCAGGTAAAACTGGATAAGTAGGAAATCCTGAGTCACTGTCAACTGACTCAGAATTTCCATAATATGGGTTTATAAATCTCTGAGTTCACAACATGCTTTAGCACAGAGTACAATGGCACTAAGTTTAATGTGTGTGGACTGTACAGGGCATAGAGTTTTAGATTTATTGGACTTTCAGATCGTATCTGTGGACTGTAGGACCTGAACAGATCAGAAAGTTGTGTACTTCAACAAAACTGAGACCATCACCTTCCCATCCCAACAAGATGGGTTTGCAAGTATCGCTGGAAAGGGTTTAAATGAGCTGGGAGGAGATTGGGAAGCTGAACGAAGATTTAGCAGAGAAAAAAGCAGAACTGGAAATGGACAGTAGAAAATTCACAAAAGAGTTTGTAGTGGCAGAGGAAAAAATGGCCAGAAAATGACCAGTGGTACAGCTGGTAGAGCTGCTGGCTCACAGCGTTGGAGACCCCAGTTCAATCCCCATCCCGACCATGGGTAATGTTTATGCAGGAATTTGCACTCTCTCCCTGTGACTACATGGGTATTCACCAGGTGCTCTGATTTCCTCCCACATCCCAAGGACATGGAGGTTTGTAGCTTAAGTAGCCTCTGTAATTTGCCCCTAGTGCAGAAGGAGCAGATGAGAAAGTAGGATAACATAAATCCAGTGTGAATGGGTGATCGATATTCAACATGGACCATGTGGGCTGAAGGGCCTAGTTCCACGCTAAATCCTAAAACTGAACTCGAAATATAAATGGAGAAGAAACAATTTGTTTGTGTATAAGGCTATACAACTCAATACAGGAAGCATAGTGAAGCAGGTGATTGGGCAGGATTGGTAGAAAGTATGATATTATAGCTATTATGGAATTATGCCTTGAAGAGGGGCAGGGTTGAAAATGTAATGTTCCTGGTTACAGAGTTTTGAGATAAGATAGGAACAGGACTAAACTTGGGGTTGTCTGGCAATATTGCTTAAAGAAACAATCACCGATTGAGATGTGACAATAGTGAGAGGGATCATTCAATGAGGCTTCCTGGGCTGAACTGAAAAACGAAAAAAGGGTAAATCATGCTGTTAAGACTATGGATCTCTAAATAGTCAAAAAAAGATAGTAAGCCAATTTTTGGCATACATTGATGAAGAAAAAATGGAGGATTCCCCTAATGTTAAGTAGGACACAGTTGTTGTAAAAGTTATAGAGGGTGCAGTGTTATAATTTGAGGTGAGTAAAAGTTGGCGTGGGGTGAAGGCAGGTCTGGAATTTACTTTACTTTAGGGTGCGTGGTGGGCAGATGAAATTCTGTGATAGTGATCACAAGCATTTATTTTGAGAGGGCTTGTACACAAAACAGGGATTCCTTAATGCTTTGGACGTCACCAGGTCCAAATGAAGTATACTCCAGACTGTTAAGAGAAGCAAGGGAGGCTATGATCACCCTTTTCCAATCCTTCCTGGCTGCAGAAGAGGTGCCAGAGGATTGCAAATTTATACTAACGTTTTGCAACGGTAGGAAGGAGGGAGAATTGTGAATTTTTTGTTGACAAGATGTTTGACAATGCAGCAGAGTTGTTTAAGACTAGCTGAAACCAGTTCTAATCAACAAAAAGCTCCCACATGTGGGAGAGTAAATCTTGTAGTAAACACCCTGCTGCCTGAAGCTAAACCAATCAGAAAGAAACATGATTTTGAGTAGCGCTATCAACAAATAGAAAGACAAGAGAAGTACTATCTGATCCGTGGGAATATCTACATATTGGTAGATAGACATAAAATGCTGAAGTAACTCAGCAGGTCAGGCAACATCTCTGGAGAAAGGAATAGTTGACGTTTCGGGTCGAGGCCCTTCTTCGGACTGATGGGAAGAAAATGTTCTTGGTGGTTATGATTCTCAGGTCCCTGTACCTTCTTCCCAATCGTGTAAACCAGCGTCTTCACTTCCTTCCTATACAAAGTTAAAGTTTAACTGGTAATTGCATCCATGGTTTCTTTGTACTTCTTCACTCAGATAGTATGTAAGCTCGGTACCTGAATAAAAGTTGTAAGATGCTACCACCGGAGAATCATAGAGAATTTGGTGGTCTAACAGAAGGGATACACCAATAAACGCATGATGGTGGGCAAACTATTGCAATCAATTCTAATTAGAATTCTAATTCTGATTAATGTCAGTATTTGGAAAAGCACAGATTAATCAATAATTAGTCAGCATGGACTTATTAAGAGGTCTATGTCAAAATTTTAGAGAAGGTAATGAGGAAGGACTGCGAGCATTGTGTTTGATGTAGTCAGTGAAGGGCCTGTCCCACTCGGGAGTCATTTGCGCGTCACGCAGATGGCGCGCAAAGGTTTTGTAAATACCAAAATCCTACGTCACCAAGCACCATACGCGCATCACGTGCGTGGCACAACATGCGCGTCATGCGTCATGACGCGTAAATGGTGACGCGTAAATTATGCGCAAATGATGCCCAAGTGGGACAGGCCCTTAAGAATCTAGCAATTATATTGACCAGGTCCCATCATTTCCCTCAAGTAAAAAAAAATGTCCATCGGATGCAAGGGAGAGCGGTAACAAGACAAAGTTTGCTTGAGGGAAGGAAATAGCAGGAATGGTAATAATGGACAGGTACTTTTGTGGCTGAAAGTCTGTTACCAATCGGTTTCCATAGAGCTCAATTCCTGATCCCTTACTTCTTATAACATACATTAATGTCTTCAACAACTCTCACCAACTACTACAAATGCGCCGTAGAAAGCATTTTATCGGGATGCATCACAGCAGCTCCATCCAAGACCGCAAGAAATTGCAGAGCATTGTGGATGCAGCCCACACCATCACACAAACCGACCACCATTGACTCCATTTACACTTCACGCTGCCTCGGCAAGCCCACCGGCATAATCAAGGACCCTGGCCACTCCCTCTTTTCCTCTCTCCTATGAGAGGTACAGAAGTGTGAAAATTCACACTTCCAGATTAAGGGACCGTTTCTTCCCAGCTGTTATCAGGCAACTGAACCATCTTATCATCAACTAGAGAATGGTCCTGAGCTTCTATCTACCTCACTGGAGAACCTCGGACTATCTGTAAGCAGACTTCACTGGACTTTATCTTGCACAAAACATTATTCCCTTTATCATGTATCTGTACACTGTGGATGGCCCAATTGTAATCATGTATTGTCTTCCTGCTGACTGGTTAACACACAACAAAAGCTTTTCACTGTACCTCGGTGCACATGACAATAAACTAAACGAAACTAAACTAAAAGTTAAAAATTTACACCAATATGTAAGGAACGCGATTGATAAATTTGCAGTTAATACACAAACTGGCAAATAGTTAACATTGAGGGGAAACATTTTTGTTCGTGAGAAGATGTAGATGGGAGAGAAGTGTGAGATAATACATTTGAGCAGGTGCAACAAGTTAAGGGAATATATGATAAATCAGTTTCAGTTTAGTTTATTGTCACATGTACTGCGATACAGTGAAAAGCTTTTGTTGCTTTTCCCGCCAGCAGAAAGCCAATATATGATTACAATCGAGCCATTTACAATGCATAGGCACATGATAAGGGAATAACGTTTAGTGCAAAGTAAAACCAGCAATGTCCGATCAAGCATAGTCAGAAGGCCACCAAAGTGGTAGATAGTAGTTCAGATAGTAGTAGCCCTCTGGTTGTGGTAGGATGATTCAGTTGCCTGATAACTGCTGGGAAGAAACTGTCCCTGAATCTGGAGGTGTGTATTTTCACACTCCTATACTTTTTGCCTGATGGGAATAGGGAGAAGAGGGAGTGACCAGGTCCTTGATTAAGAAAGGGGATTCGCCAGGGTGCAACTCGTCCTTGATTAAGAATTAAATTGATTAAATGGGAGAAGATTAAGTGATGAAAAGGAATAGAAAGAACTTGGAGCTCACTGTTCGATAAGGTAGTAGAATGGTCAAGAAGGTGATTAGCGCCCGCCGGGGGCTCTGACATTGGGACCCGGAGCAGGGCCTTACATCGCCCGGCGCGGCTTTAAGTGGCCGTGGGACTTGCTAGCGCCCGCCGGGGGCTTTGACTTTGACTTCGGGAGAGGAATGGAGAGCAGGGGAGAGACAAGATTTTGCCTTCTATCACAGTGAGGTGGAGATTCACTGTGATGGATGTTTGTGTAAATTGTGTTGGTGTGTGTCTTGGTTCTTTCCTTGTATGACTGCAGAAACCAAATTTCGTTTGAACTTCATGTGAGGTTCAAATGACAAATAAACGGTATTGTATATTGTATTGTATTGTAAAAAGCCATGTGAAATGTTCCAGCACAAAGGCATTGGATATAAGTGCAAGGAGGTTATTTGAGAAGTGTTCACAACACTAGCTTGACCACATCATAAACAATGTATAATTCTGGCCACCATGTAACAAGAATGATGTGATTGCTCTGTGGAAGGTCACAGGTTACAAGGAAGTCACCAAGACTGGAACAGTGAACTCAAGAGAAACGATTTTTAATCAGTTATTGTATTTTTTTTGAAACAGAGGAGGCTAAAGGGTGTCTTAACTGAGGTATATAAAATTATGAGGGACCTGGGTAAAATAAATAGGAAGGGCCTATTTCCCTTAATCGAACAGTCAAAAATCAGGGCATAGATTTAAAATAGTTGGAGGAATGTATGTTCATTTTAATTTAGTTTATTGTCACGTGTACAGAGGTACAGTGAAAAGTTTTTGTTGCATGCAATCCAGTCAGCAGAAAGTCAATAAATGATTACAAAAAAGTGTAAAGATACATGATAAGGGAATAACATTTAGTGCAAGGTAAAGCCAGCAAAGTCCAATCAAGGATAGGCCAAAGGTCACCAATGAAGAAATAGCAGTTCAGCACTGCTCTCTAGTTGTGGTAGGACATATCCAGAGGGTAGACACAAAATGCTGGAGTAACTCAGCGGGACAGGCAGCATCTCTGGAGAGAAGGAATGGGTGACGTTTTGGGTCAAGACCCTTCTTCAGACTGATGAATGCTATCCAAAGGGTGTTGAGGTCTGGCACTGATTGCACTGATTGCACTGAAAGGTGGTGAAGGCAGATATGTTCAGCATATTTCAAGAATACTTAGATGCGCTTTGAAGAGCTGTGATCTGCAGAGTTATGGATCTAATGCTGGAAGGTGGGACTAGGTTAGGTACAGAGTAGATATAATGGGTCAAATGGCTTGGGTTCTCCATCATAAATGTTTTGTGATACTGTGACCAATCAACAAATAACACCCCATTTTCAAATCTTGAATTATTTGGGAATTGGTTTAAACATCTTTTATCCGAAGGATTCAATCTGCTTTAACGCATTTCTTGCTGTGCACCACTGCCAAAGCTCGTGTCAGATGATTTTCCAACACGCATTCCTTCTGTGTAGCAAAAAGCAAAACCTTCATGACAATTCTTGATGGATAGCTGTGTACAAGCCAATATTCATCAGTCATCAAACTTGAGGTCAAATATTCAATGTCGCTTTAGGGAGCTTAATTATTTCACATGCTCGGATGCTAGATTGTGCGGAAATGAAAATATCTTACCATATCTGTTGGGACACACTTCAGGAGGCAATAATCGTGCTGTGCGTTGGCAAGGAAATGGACTTCATGCAATTGCTGTCTTATATTATTCAATTATGCGCTATTGTTCCCAGTGTGGAGAGACAGGATTGAAGATAGTTTTTCATGTTGGCACAAAGTTTAGTCGCCTGAAGATCAAAATACAGTAATTATAAACCAACAGAGCATTGTTATCTTCATTAAATTGTCAACTATTTTAACAGATGTTGGCACTCACTGTGGTATATGGACGTTTTCATACCTTGAGACAAATAGATAACAGATTTATGCAAATTAGGAAAGTATTATGGAAAGCAGCTTTTGGACCAAGTCACAATTAAAGCCAACGTCTGTTCGCTGTTAAAGATGAATGTTAAGAGAAGTAAATTTAAGATACACGGGGTCTTAAAATTATTTATAATTTAAGGTGAGTCTGCCTGCAGAAAATGAATAAAACTCAACGTAATGGTTAGGAATGGAACTAAATGAAGTGTGCTAAAACTGAAGCTAACTTTTTTTGAATTGGCTTTAGCAAATAAAAAGTTCCCTGGCAGATTTTGTGGTTGCACATAAAAATCTACCTTTTTTTCACAAATCCTTTCATTGGCATCATTATGTCATGACTGGAACTCCTAAAAAGTTAAGGTACAAAGAGATATTAATAATGAAATGTGGCATGTAAAAATATAGATTGGTGTCATTTGGGATGGGTATTTGAAGTACAACAGATTTTGAGCATCACGTTCAAGAAAAAAATTAGCTGCGTAGTGAGGAATGTTATTGCCATATTGTGCTGATATAATAATATTATTGATTAATTATCCCCAACAACAAATCGGCACAAGATACAAAAAATAACTAGTTAAAATGGGTTGTAATTTGCTGGTACGTGCCGGCAGACTTCCAGATGCTGGCAAATGTGGGTCTCCTGAGTGAATGCTGAAGCCCTAATCTTGTCGGCTGAGCTTTGCCAGTGAATTCCTGGCTGTACTCCAGTCCTGGACTACACGGAAATCCAGCAGCACAGGAGGAGCTTGCTGACATTTCCACTTATTTATGCTGTGGAGAAAGGTGAACTCTAATTTTTTTAATTTATTTTTGTGATTTCTGAGGGGCAGCAATGTTGAGGGTCAGTTGAAGGAAATGTTGTGACTAATTCTAACCAGCTGAGGTCTGCTGGTCAAGAAGTCCAGAAGCCCATTACAGATGGAGGACCCAATGCCTCTAACACTCCAAATATGGTCGGACCATATAAAGCCTCAGCTTTACATCCCTGTTTTCATGTTCTAGTCCAGCTTTGTATTTGCCTTTCTTGCCACTGATTCAACCTGCAAATTAACCTTTGGGTAATCCGACACCAGCACTCCCAAGTTTTTTTGCACAGGTTTAGAGGGATATGGGCCAAACGCAGGCAAGTGGGACTAGTGTAGATGGAACATGTTGGTCGGTGTGGGCCAGTTAGGCTGAAGGGCCTGTTTCCACACTCTATGACTATGACTCCGATTTCTGAATCCTCTTCCCATTCAGAAAATAGTTTACACCTTTATTCCTACTACCAAATTGCATGACCGTACACTTTGCTGCACTGTATTCCATCTGCTACTTCTTTGCCCACTCTCCCAATCTATCCAAGTCCTTCTGCAGACTCCCTGCTTTCTCTACACTACCTGCCATCCACCTATCTTTGTATGATCTGCATACATGACCACAAAGCCATCAATTCCATCATCCAAATCATTAATATACAATGTGAAGAGTAGAGGACCCAACACTGAACCCTATGCCATTCTCCCAATCTTCAATCCATGCTAGTATCTTCCCTCTAATACCATGGGCTCGCAACTTGTTTAGCAGCCTCATGTGCGGCACCTTATCAAAGGCATTCTGAAAATCCAAGTAAACAACATCCACTGACTTTCCTTTGTCTATCCTACTTTTTACTTTCTCAAAGAATTCCAACAGATTTAATAGACAAGATCTCCACTTCACAAACCCATGCAGATTTTGGCCTATTTTATCATGTGCTTCTGGGATGGGGGTGAGTGAGCCTTGCTGGAGCTTTGTTTGCCTGTTCAAAATGGGCATCAAAGACAAGGGAGTTTGAACCGGCCCGTTCGCGGAGTTGGATTCAGCCGCGGAACTGACTTACTTACCGTCACCCGGCGGGGTCACAACATCGGAGGCCTGGATCGCCTCAACGCAGAGGGAGAACAAGGAGGGAAGAGACAAAGACTTTAAGATTTTTGCCTTCCATCACAGTGTGGAGGTGCCTGGTGAACTCACTGTGGTGGATGTTAAAATTTGTGTTTATTGTGTGTTTTTGTTATTTTTATTATATGTATGACTGCTGGCATGAAATTTCGTTCAGACCGAAAGGGAATTCAAATTCAAATTAAAATTCAAATTAAGCTCATTCGGTAGCGAAACATTGTTGCCAAAGATCACCCCTGACATGGCTTGTAACCCAGTGTAGTATTCAAGCCCTGCCATGATCACCTGTCATCCGATTGATTGAATGAACCTCCAGCATGTTTTGGAATTCTCTCTTGGCATTCCTGATAGACTTGCAGAGATCATACTTGGTCTTCCTGTACAGTACGGGAACATCTATCTTGAAAGTCTTGGATCTGGACATCAGAATATTCTGGTTATGATGGCCCGAGAAAGGCATATAACTGGCTTCTGCCTCCTGCAGGACGATGCATAACATGTGCTTTTATTATTTCTGTAGCTCTTCGGTCAGCAGTCCATTGCTGACTATGACGATGGTGTTTTTAATTTCCTCTCTTGTGGGAGTTTGTAGTCTTGCTTCTCTTGGCTCCACTGCATCACTGCCCGCTCTTCCCAGCAAGTTGTCAACTCATGGCGCTTTCCTCCACCAACCCTTCTCCCTCCAAAGCGTTTTGGAGGCTCATTGCCGCAGCAGCCACTACTCCATCTTTGACATTGGTCCAACACTACCAAGGTTCAGAAGCAGTTCATAGCAGGCAGCTCCATTATTAACCTAAGGCTCAGTTTCAAGTGGATGTCAGGCATTTGCCACCCAATGAATTATTGCAACCGTTTACATTTTTATGGATCTCTGGTTTGGTGAGTATTATCAAACATAGCTGAACAGAGTAGTATCATTAGATCACAGGGGTCCCAGATTTCCAAATGTTCTTGCCTGTTAGCTCTTAGGGCTAACAGAATCAAGGGATATGGGGAGAAAGCAGGAACAGGGTACTGATTTTGGATGATCAGCCATGATCATATTGAATGGTGCTGGCTCGAAGGGCCAAATGTCCTACTCCTGCACCTATTTTCTATGTTTCTCTGTTTTTGGTGGGCCCCATCATTAAGACAGCATGATATCGACTTGCACTAATGGGCTAAGTGTTCGGCTGGCAACCGGAAGATAGCCAGTTCGAATCCCGCTTGGAGTGCATACTGTCGTTGTGTCCTTGGGCAAGACACTTTACCCACCTTTGCCTGTGTGTGAATGTGTGTGAGTGATTGGTGGTGGTCGGAGGGGCCGTAGGCGCAGATTGGCAGCCACGCTTCCGTCAGTCTGCCCCAGGGCAGCTGTGGCTACAGAAGTAGCTTACCACCACCGAGTGTGACTGAGGAGTGAATGAATAATGCGATGTAAAGCGCCTTGAGTATTAGAAAGGCGCTATATAAATCCCATCCATTATTATTATTATTACTGTAATTGCTCTATGTACTTTAATTTTTGCACTATCATAGTCTAGTTTATTTAGAATACTGATCATTCATTATATGTTTATTTCGTTTTATTTTTGTTGCATCTAAAGTTCCTCTAACGCTGTAGCAAATAAGAATTTCATTGTTCCGGCTCATATCTGGTGCATATGACAAATAAACAATCTTGACTTGATATTAATACTTAATACCTACTACTTACCTGCTGTGCCTTTATTTAATGTGTGGAAACCTCCAGCTACTATTAACACTAGTTCTGTACTTTCATAAATATCAATATCAAATTAAACAGTAGATCAGTAGATCATCAATTTAGTTTAGTTGAGTTTAGAAACAGCATGGAAACAGGCCCTTCGGCCCATCAAGTCCATGCCGACATGCTGACATCAATCACCTGTTCACTCTAGTTCTATGCCATCCCACTTTTGCAGTACATACAAGGAACTGCAGATGCTTCAATTGTGAGGAAAATATAAAGTGCTGGAGTAACTCGGTGGGTCAAGCAGCATCTGCAGAGGGAATGGATATGCAAGATTTTGGGTCAAGATCCTTCTTCAAACTGACATCAATCACACATTGTTAATATAAGGATATATCTGAAATATGTTAAATCCCTTGACATTCTAAAGTGAATAGCTTGGCATAGTTTCAATAACCTTTGCATACAAGTGGGACTACTCAGGTTGCTACTGTTCGAAAATTCATTGAAGCTATAGTGTGAGGCCTGATCTTCTGTGATATTCAAAGCATAAAAAATTAATGATGAATAGTAAATAGTTATAACCACAATGAAAACTGTGAGCAATGCGCAGCTAAAAATATATTCTTACTTCATCTTCAGGGGAAAGTTGAGCTCTCCTTAGCTCTTGCATCATCAATCTGATGTTATGTTCTACAGAAAAAAAATAGGAAGAAATCAAAAGATTTATGTAATGAATACATTCTGTTCTGGGCACCATTCAATTTTCAAAACACATGTAAATTAGGTCAACTGAAGGTGATATCTAATTCTTTGAGATATTATTTTAAAGAATTATCACTGAATTACATATCGCTGTTTACATATTCTGTTGTGCTGCAGCAAGTAGGGGACATATGGGACATATGACAATAAAACACTCTTGACTTGAATTTTATCGTGACCATTTTTATGTTATAAATATTTTTACAGCCTGGTGTGCCAATTCTCTCTCCCTTCACTGGTTCACCAATAATGCTCCTACAAATGATTTTCCTGCTGCTTAGCTACAATTTTGGTAATCCAATTTTGGCTGGATTAACTTTCAAATTTCATAAGAGGTGGATAATGTTGCGCATCAGTTTGCTTTTACACTGTCCTGTGGTATACCATCTGATTAATGAATTAATTGAATTCCCTATTTCTGCTTTATCTGATTCTGCTGCATTGTTTACTTGGTTGTATGTATGCATGGACATTGGGCATTTGTTGCATCCCCTTTATTCCCATTAACAATATGCATTGAACCTCAACATATATATTCCTTCTCATGCAAAAAATAACTTCAAACTGGCTTACTCTTCATGCTGCCTCTTTTTAACAAGATCAGCTGATCTGACTGAAGTACTCTCCCAATGTATGGCTTTTTGTGAATTATCAGCCTAGATTAGTTTGGTTTAGAAACAGCATGGAACACACCCTTCGGCCCAGCGAGTCTAGGATGACCATTAATCACCCGTTCACACTAGTTCCATGCCATTCCTCTTTCACATCTACTCCCTACACGCAACAGACAATTTACAGAGGCCATCTAACTTACAAACCCACACTTCTTTGGGATGTGGGAGGAAACCGGAACAACTGGAGGTCAAAGGGAGAACATGCAAACTACGCACGGACAGCACCCGAGACTACTGTTTGTCGTCTACAGCAATGATTTGGATGAGAACATACAAGGCAAGATTAGCAAATGTGCAGGTTATACAAAAGTGGGTGGTTTTGCAGATCATGAAGATGGTTGTGAAAAATTGCAGCAGGATCTTAATCAATGGTTGATGTAATTTAATGCGGAAAAATGTGAGGTGTTGCATTTTGGGAAGGCTAACATGGGCAGGACCTACACAGTGAATGATAGGGCTCTGATGGTAGTGTTCAGATGGATGGAAGTAAGTAAGTAAGTAAGTAAGTAAGTAAGTAAGTAAGTAAGTAAGTAAGTAAGTAAGTAAGTAAGTAAGTAAGTAAGTAAGTAAGTAAGTAAGTAAGTAAGTAAGTAAGTAAGTAAGTAAGTAAGTAAGTAAGTAAGTAAGTAAGTAAGTAAGTAAGTAAGTTTGCCAAGAATTCACATACAAGGAATTTGCCTTGGTGCTCCACCCACAAGTAACATGACATACAGTGACAGCTGCGAATGACTCAGAAAACACTAAACATTAATAATAATAAAACATTAATGATAAAACACCATTGATCAAGCATGTGAACCAACAAAATACCAGATCAAAGGGAGCCTACAGTTTTTTGAGCAACTACTTGTGGATAAAAACTGTTTTAATGTCTGGCTGTGGCAGCTTTGACAGTCAGGAGTCGCCTTCCAGAGGGAAGTGATTCAAAGAGTTTGTGGCCAGGGTGAGAGGGGTCAAAGATGAGCTTGCCCGCTCGCTTCCTGGCCCTTGCAGTGTACAGTTCATCAATGGAGAGAAGGTTGCAGCCAATAACCTTCTCTGCTGATCGGACGATTCTCTCAGCCACCAAGTTTTTATCCACGAGTAGTTGCTCAAAAATCTGTAGGCTCCCTTTCATCTGGTATTTTGTTGGTTCACATGCTTGATCAATGGTGTTTTATCATTAATGTTTTATTATTATTAATGTTTAGTGTTTTCTGAGTCATTCGCAACTGTCACTGTATGTCATGATACTTATGGGTGGAGCACCAAGGCAAATTCCTTGTATGTGAATACTTGGCCAATAAACTTATTCATTCATTCATTCATTCATTCATTCATTCATAGCTATGAATCTATGAATCTAAAATTCTGTCAAATGTAAGATATTCAATATTATATGAATAACCATAAAATACATAATATTCCTATGCTAGACATGACAGGCTAAATAAGCATGAATGAACTAGAGAAAATCTATTTTAAATATCAAATTATTGTAATCAGCGTGGTTAAATTAAAATATGTGCTTTTTAACATTCAAATTGCTTATAAAACTCACAATTTAACGTTTTTTGAAATGAGTACGAGAAACATGGGAGAATATTTTTAACAAACATCATTAGGTTTATGTTTAGGTTTATTATTGTCATGTGATTCAAAGTACAGTGAAAAGCTTTGTTTTGCATGCTATCCAATCAAATCAAATCTATACATGAATGCAATCAAGCCAAACTCAAATATAATAGGGAAAACGCAGAGTGCAAAATATAGATCTCAGCATTGTAGTACACCAGTTCCAGAGACAAGGTCCATTGTCCGCATTGGGGTAGAGGTGAATCGGATAGTACAATAGCTTATGGAAGGATCATTCAGAAGCCTTGTACAGAGGGGGAAAGCTGTTCCTGAGCCTGGTGGTGCATACTTTCAAGCAATTGTATCGTTTGCTTAACTGGAGTGGGGAGAAGAATGACCAGGTGGGCCAAGTCATTGATTTAGTTGTCAGCTTTTCCGAGGCAATCTGAAGTATAAATAGAGTCTGTGGTGGGGAATCTGATCTATGCAATGGACTGGGCTACATCCACAACTCCCTGTAATTTCAGTAGGAAAGAACTGCAGATGTTGGTTTAAATCGAAGGTAGACACAAAATGCTGGAGTAACTGGAGAGAAGGAATGGGTGACGTTTCAGATCTGAAGATGGGTCTCGACCCGAAATGTCACCCATTCCTTCTCTCCTGAGATGCTGCCTGTCCCGCTGAGTTACTCCAGCATTTGTGTCTACCTCCCTGTAATTTCATGTGGTCTGGGACAGCGCTGTTCACAAATCAAGCTGTGGTGCAACCCGACAGTATGCTTTCTATGGTGCATCTATGTAAGTTTATAAGTCATTGGTGACGTACCAAATTTCTTGTCTCCTGAGGAAGTAGAGGCATTGGTGTGCCTTCTTGACTGTCGCATCAATGTGGTTGAACCACAGCAGATTGCTGATAATATTTATGCCAAGGAACTTGAAGCTGTCAACCACTTCCACTTCGCACCATTGATGCTGATCGTCTCATGTAGTCCACCTTGCTTCCTGAAGTCAATAACTAGCTGACATCGAGGGAGAGGATTATTAAGCTTTCAAGGTTTCAAGGTCAGTTTATTGTCACATGTACCAATTAAGGTACAGTGAAATTTAAGATTCATTAGCACATGAAATACATGCTTCACTTGGAAGTAGTACAAAAGACCAAGTACAAATTAGTTTGAATGTAAACATTAAGGTAGTGGGATTTGTGTAACAGTCAATTTCCAGATATTTGCATATCCAACTCATTCTTCTACTAAAGTAAGGCAGAACATTTTGTTTTGATTCATGAACGGTTTCTTGCCTGAAGCCTAAACACAATTAAAATAATTGTCAACATTTTTAGATGTTTTTGGCTTGCAAAGGTTTTAACTGCGTCCCGCAAAGATCAAAGTGTGCCTGCCACGAGGTGCTCCAACTGTAACTATTTCCACCCCAGGGGCGCCAATTTTGTGTAGCCCATGGGAAAGTATGTCATAACTGCAAGAAACTCAACCACTTTGCTAATTGTTGTCAGTCTAGTGGGAGTACAACATCAAGGACGAAGCTGCACATGATTCAACAAGACCCGTCTGACTCTGATTCCGAAGAGCAAGATGAAGTTTCCCATGGGAACGACTCTGATAACATAGACATTGACTATACCGTACTTTCCCTAAACCTGCGCACCGCAGGCAAAGTGATTGATCCTGCGGTGACCATGATAATCTGTCACAAACCTCTGATTACCAAAGTCGATACCAGCGCCAGAGTAACCGTCATGTCACTCAAAGAGTTCAACAAGATAAGAACCACTGAGCTCATGAAAAAAGACTCCTCCACTCTACATGCTTACGGAGGGGAAATTCTTCACCCGTTGGGTAAAGCTGATTTGAAATGTACTATCAACGAGCAGACAAAGAACTTACTCTTGTCCAACCAAGTTCAGAAACCCTGCTTGGCATTAATGCATGCCATGACTTGGGTCTGGTTTATTTTGGGCGTGCTGTCCACAAACTCTGTTTGACAAAGGAACCAACACAACAGATGCTATCCAACTATAAAGACTTGTTTGACGACAAACTCGGCAAACTGCCTACAATACATAGAAACATAGAAAATAGGTGCAGGAGTAGGCCATTCATAGGCAGGAGTAGGCTGATCATCCAACTCAGTATCCTGTACCTGCCTTCTCTCGATGCCCCTCCATATAAGATCACTATTGATCATACGGTCGACCCGATTGTACGTGCATCTCACCGCGTCCCTCACGGCATGCGGGAGAAAATACACAACAAACTTAAACGTATGGTCTCTATTGGAGTTATTGCCAAGGTCAGTGAACCCTCAGACTGGGTCTCCACCATGGTCTTCACCACAAAAAAAGATAAACCACAACCGTCAACACCTCCTTCCTGTGAAGGAACGGCGTCCGCCGTTCCAGGGTCCTGATGCCCCGCCGTTCAAGTTTAAATCGACCACTGTTCCAGCCGTCTTAATACCTGCTGCCACCAGTCCCATCCACTCCCCGTGTCGGTCTGTCCCTACTGCTCCTGTTGTACCAGCTCCCCGGTGTCCCCGTGACGGCCTTCCCTAAGTTCCCCTGCGGTGTCTCCACACAGACCACCGGACTTACTGAACTGCGCCGTCAACTTTTCGGAGGAAAAGGTTGATGAGGCAGCTCCATACCGTACGAGGACCGGGCGGGTTAGCAAACCACCCATTAAATATGGCGATTATGTTTAACCCCATTATTACTAGATGTGGCGATTTATGTTTAATATTATTTACTCGTTATAGTCGAAATGCCTTAATTGCTTTTTCATTTATACAAGAAGAGATGTAGATGGGCTATTGCTTGTTAGCCAATTAAAATGCTTAGTAATTATAACTCCACCTAATTATAACATTTATAGTGTAAGAACTTGCCCACTGCCTTTCAGTAGCTGCAGTAGTGAGAATGTGTGATGTACTGCTTAGATGATATTGATGACAATAAAGATGCTTGTGCTTCAACCTGCGTGAGATTAAGCTCTTTACAACATTGTTGAGCCAAACAGATGTAATTCAGCTGCAAATGTAGCATTTTCATGTAGTTTGGAGTCTGTTAGCTCTATTTGCCAAAAAGCAATGAAAAATTAAAAGCAGCCAACAGAATTCATCAGAGAATAGCGATACCTGTCCTATGTTCTGCTACTTAGATTGTACAACATTAAGTTTTAGTGTTGTGGAAGCAATTTTTACCAGCTGTTATGAATAACATAAAGAACATTTCATTCCATGAACTCAAAAATAACAAGGAAATGAATTAGCAGCAAATTAAAATGTGATAATCTTTCTTTATTTGCAATCTATCACTCCTTTACTTTTCCCACATAAAATGCTCTTTAGATCTTTCAAAATCTGAATCAATATGTGAACTGAATAATATTAATTGTAATGCACTGCAGATTTTGTCATGGCTCTCTGCATAATTTAATATTGAGTTTAAAAATCCATGGCAACCAGAGATACTTATTCAGCTTTCAGTGCAGCTGCCAATTGACTCTTGAAATCATTAACAATGACCCACAGAATGAGATAAACCTTCAGAAATTTAAAGAGAGGAAAACAATAATTAATCCGTCAAAAATTGAATTGTTAATTTCTTCAGAGTTGCAAACAACAAAGATGAAGCAACAGCTGAAATGTTCAGCCTAATAATGCAGCAGCAAAATGTAAAGGGTTCTGTATATGCCCCTGGTTATCATCCAATCTTTGCTGACGGCCATTTTCACAAGAATATGACCACAGACCTATAGTGACCACAATCTTCAGCCTATAACTGTAACCTAGAAACATAGAAGTTTGTTTCTGAGAACATGAGTCTGAAGAAGGGTCTCGACCCAAAACGTCACCGATTCCTTCTCTCCAGAGATGCTGCCTGTCCCGCTGAGTTACTCCAGCATTTTGTGCCTACCTAGATACATATCTGTGCATAGGTTGCAGGAATTAAAATTGTTTAAATTTTGCGTTAATTAACTTAACGAGTCAGACACATCTCCCCTGTAGTCACAGGCAGCGTGCAGAACAACACTTGCAAAAACAAACTATAGGTTAATTACCCAAGCTAGTGTTGTTTACTACATGAGATTTGTCGGTGACCTCTGAAAACCACATGTGCAAACTCACACAAGTGTCTGCACTGTTCTCAAAGTCAGGCGCCCTCACATTTAGATACCTTGCCTCAGGAGCATTGCAAGCTCCTCTGCTGCCAAATGCTCACCGCCTCATCACAGAAGACCAAAGATCTCAACCAAACAATTGTGGAAAATGTTAGTGTCATTGGAATTTCTATAACCACACTTGGAATGGGCAGGTGGCTCCCAAATGTTCATGCTTTAGTACAAGGGAATCATATCCGATAGATACTCCTCAGCAACACCCCACCATTGCAAAAGAGGATGTAAACTTAACACTATTCTTTTAAAATCTTTGCAAGTTCCTCTACCTCCTTGGAAGGAATTTTCCATGGACATCCCATCACTGAATGTATTTATTCCTTGCCAGCATTCCCCAGTACCTTAGAGTGTATGCTGGTGTAATCCTTTCACGGCCATTTCCTGAGATCTGAAATGCAAGTGATACCAACTTCAGAAACTCAACCTTTAATCCCTACTGTTCCTGGAGCAGAGCAGTATAATATTAGGGAGTTTATGTTGTGGATCTGATGTTAACAAATTTCACATTTTTTCAGCTTTTTGGACGTATTAGGTAATATCTGAACTTTAAAAAAAAAAGTTACAGATGTATCTCTGGGTTTATGTATTCTATTCTCTGCCATATTAGATTAATATACAACCTCATATGAAACTAATTAAAATACAAAGTGCTAAATACTCAAAGGAACAAGCAGCATTATCTGCAGAAAGATGTAGTTACTGTGATGAAGAGTCATTCACCTGAAATATATACTTCTCTCCACAAACTGTTGCTTGACCTGCAGAGTATTTCCAGCATTATCTGTGTTTGATTTCAGATTCTCAGCATCTACATTTATTTATTTTTCCTATTTATGGCAAATTGTTAATAAATATTTATACAGGGTCTGTTATATTTTGCTTTGATGCAAAGATCAAATACATTTCTATGGTTATTTGGTTTACAAAGAAATCATGTCTCAAATGTACTTACAATAAATTTACAGAATCACAAGTATAGTTTCTATATAACAGGGCATTGAAGATTCTGCATCCAAACACCATATTGATATTTCTTCTGACCCCACAAGAAATTTTCCTAATTGTTCACAAATTTCTCCATACCCTCCACTCCAACACAAGAATGTCCTGGGAGTCCTGGGCCTTCTTCACTGTCAGAGTGCAACCCAATGCAAATTGGAGGAACAACATCTCATATTTCGCTTGGGCAGCTTACAACCCACCGGTATGAATATTGATTTCTCTCACTTCAAATAACCCTTGCTTTCCCTTTCGCTCCATCCCTCCCCACCCTAGTTATCTGATGAGTTTCACTGTCCTCCTGATTAATTTAATTAAATGTATGCCTCGTTGTCACCCTCCCTCAGCTAACAATGAACCATTGTACATTTCCTTTATGATCGTCTGGTTTGATCTGTCGTTTTCACACCTTACTCTTCCATATCTCGAGGTTCGCTCTCCCCGACTCTCAAGAAGGATCGAGTCCCAATATGTCACCCATTCCTTCTCTCCAGAGGCTGCCTGGGCCGCTGAGTTACTCCAACTTTTTATGTCTATCTTCGGAGTAAACCAGCATCTACAGTTCCTTCCTACACAAGAATGCCTTCCCTTATCTATTTTCCAGCTTGGCCCCATAGAGAACTCACTGGCTCTCCTAAAGTTATGGCTGTCTGTCTATCTTTCTCAAATTACATGAAGTATTGCAATGTGGTCTCTCCATGAAAGTGATCAGAGCTTCTTCCAGGAGTCACATGATGAGATCAATCTTCTCACGATTTGATGAATTCCCAACACAGAAATCACACTGGAGTCTTCCATTCCACCTTTGGAATTAAGACTGAATCCCACTGCAACTGTACAACTGTATTTTCGTATTGTACTTTTTCATTAAGTAAAACTAATAAAAGTTTTAAGATTAAATTCCCTATTTGCATACAACAGGCAAGAATGTTTAAGGTGAATTCATCCATATAACCATTCAATACATAGTTTCCCATTTCGTTATCTTCATCTCACCTGGCTAAATTACATCCATATGATTGAGACTGGCAAATCTATGGGGAGTTAGGTCTCAATAGAAAATCAATTTCCGATGGCTAAATGATCAACAGCAGAAAACAAGAAACCCCAAAGATGTGGAATTATCAATCTTATTTACTTAGGTTTGTAAGTGCTTTCTTCCTGGATGGGACAACTGCAAATGTGAAAATATTCTCTTCCATATCATTTTTATCCACCGTTTTAGTTTAGTTTTCGACTAGTGAAACGGAGCCTAGAAACTCAATTGCTCAAGTTAGTGATAATTATGTGGGCAGAGCAACAGTTTTGGGGGCTCTTGAAATTCACATTCATCTTGCAGGCATTAAACTGTTTGAAAATTTAGAAGAAAAATTCAGTGTGGGAAGTACATTATTGCTCGTAAAATTTGAGAAATCATCTCAATTATTAATTCAAATAAGTGAATGGATAATGAATCATAGAACCTCATAGACCAGAAGGAGGACTCATCTCAGGGAGGAACCTGCAATTTACAGCAGACATGCAGTGTGCTAAACTCACCTCAATTTAAGACGGTACTGAAGATTGATTTGGCTTCCATTTGTCAGGCACCCCAATTTAATATGAGTGGTGCTCATTTATTGTGGCTGTCAAACGCAAGGGGTTCCTTTTAATTTCTTTAATTGAAGGGAATGATAGGGAACAAAGAAGCAAAGCCAAACATTTCTGATACTTCAAAACACAGAATCCGCCTGTCAACACGCACGCCACCCACACTGCCTGTAGTTTTTAACGGTGTTCCCTGATTTTCACATCAGGCTCAGCTTCAGTGGGGGCACAGTGGACAGCTGTACCACTTGCTTCAATGAAAACTACAACTACTTTCCTACTAAGGTCAGTACTTCCAGTTTTGAAAGCGACCATGGCCACAAATGTTAATACACAATAGATAATAGACAATAGACAGGAGGAGACTACTCGGCCCTTCGAGCCAGCACTGCCATTCAATGTGATCATGGCTGATCATCCCCAATCAGTATCCCGTTCCTGCATTCTCCCCATGTGCCCTGACTCCGCTATCTTTAGACCTCCACCTCCCTGAGGCAGAGAATGATACAGACTTACAACTCTCACAACAAGAATGTCCTTCCTCAAATTAGGGGACCAAAACTGCACACAATACTCCAGGTGTGGTTTCACTAGGGCCCTGTACAATTGCAGAAGGACCTCTTTGCTCCTACATTTAACTCTTCTTGTTATGTAAGCCAACATGCCATTCGCTTTCTTCACTGCCTGCTGTACCTGCATGCTTACTTTCAATGACTGATGAACAAGGACCCCCAGATCCCGTTGTACTTCCCCTTTTCCCAACTTGACACCATTTAGATAATAATCTGCCTTTCTGTTTTTGCTACCAACGTGGATAACCTCACATTTATCCACATTAAGCTGCTTCTGCCATGCATCAGCCCACTCACCCATCCTGTCCAAGTCACCCTGCATTCTCATAGCATCCTCCTCACTGCCACCCAGCTTTGTGTCATCTGCAAATTTGTCACTAGTCACTGCCTGCTATTCTGAAAGGGACCCATTAATCCCTACTCTTTGTTTCCTGTCTGACAACCAATTTTCTATCCATGTCAGCACTCTACCCCCAATACCATGTGCCCTAATTGTGCCCACTAATCTCCTATGTGGGACTTTATCAAATGCTTTCTGAAAGTCCAGGTATACTACATCCACTGGCTCTCCCTTGTCCATTTTCCTAGTTACATTCTCAAAAAATTCCAGAATCCAGAAATCAAACATGATTTCCCCTTCATAAATCCATGCTGACTCGGACCGATCCTGTTACTGCTATCCAAATGTGCGGCTATCTCATCTTTTATAATTGACTCCAGCATCTTTCCCAACACTGATGTCAGGCTAACTGGTCTATAAATCCCTGTTTTCTCTCTCCCGTCTTTCTTAAAAAGTGGGATAACATTAGCTACCCTCCAATCCACAGGAACTGATCCTGAATCTATAGAACATTGGAAAATGATCATCAATGCGTCCATGATTTCTAGAGCCACTTCCTTAAGTACCCTGGGATGCAGACCATCAGGCCCAGGGGATTTATCAGCTTTCAGTTCCATCAGTCTACCCAACACCATTTTCTGCCTAATGTGGATTTCCTTCAGTTCCTCCGTCACTCCAGATCCTCTGGCCACTAGTACATCAGGAAGATTGTTTGTGTCTTCCTTAGTGAAGACGGATCCACAGTACCTGTTCAAATCTGCCATTTCCTTGTTCCCCATAATAAATTCACCTTTTTCAGTCTTGAAGGGTCCAACTTTGGTCCTAACTAATTTTTTCCTCTTCACATACCTAAAGAAACTTTTACTATCCTCCTTTATATCCTTGGCTAGCTTACCTTCATACCTCATCTTTTCTTCCTGTATTGCCTTTGTATTTTCCAGGTAGGCCCAAGTGACATCTACAAGTCAACCAACTCTTTGAGCACCGAGATATTAACCAGCTGATGGGTGGTGGGTATATAGAATGAGCTGCTGGAGGAGCTAGTTGAGGTAGGGACTATCGCAATGTTTAAGAAACATTTAGTCAGGTATATGGATAGGACAGATTTAGAGGGATATGGGTGAAATTCAGGCAGGAGGGATTAGTGTAGATGGGACATGTGGACAAGTTGGGCCAAAGGGCCTGTATCCACGCTGTAAGACTCTTTGACTCTATGAAGTTTCACTGCTTTTACAACTGGACATTAATAACTGGGAATACAAGGAACTACAGATACTGGTTCATCGAATAAAGCACACCAAGTGATGAGACAACATTTCTGGAGAACATGAAGAGGGTCCCGAATAGTCGCCTATCCATATTTTCCAGAGATGTTGTCTGACCTGTTGAGTTACTCCAGCACTTTGTGTTTTTATTAATAACTGGGGCTGTCCATTTCTCTATAAACAAACTCCACTTAACCATGCTAGGTGAGTCAATGGTGACATTACTGTGACTACCACGTCTTGGATCTTCAGATCTCCCAGCATTGTGAGCATGCCTGTGTATTTGTCCCCAATTATCAGGATGAATTTGGTGACTGGAAGCAATGTACCTTAAACACAAACGCTCTTCTCTTTATCTTTGATCCAGCCATTCACAAAACCAGGTAAAGATTGCCGTCTAAAAGCATAGCTCAGATATCTCAATAAGTATCTTCATGCCGGGGGATCTACTCAACTTGTCACATAATGCGTTTTGCATGCGTCTACAGAGCAAGGATACCTAGCCATGGAAAAGAAGGCAAACCATCCTTTAAATCAGAGCTGGTATAGACACTGACCAATGTGCTGTTGATACTGAAGAACCAATATACACAACAATGGCTGCATAAGGCATTTTCTAAGGCTGTTTCCAAATATATCTGATGATTATTGAAATGTAGTTGAAAAAGAAATTTAAAAAATAAATATATTAGTTACAAAATAATGAATCTACTTGACACATTTGACTGACAAATTAATTAAAAACATGGTTGTTTAAAATAAAGAGAAAAATCTTACTTTTTTAATGGTTCTGCAACCACTTCCAAATGACTAAGACCAGGGTAGCTAGGTCTGCCGTAAAACTGAACAATTAGATATGCCTCTGGCATAAACTGTTCCAGTTGCTTCACTGACAAATGATGATGCACAAGACACCTTACTTGTTTAATCATCCCAGATGCTCATGTTTGTTTAATGGAATACAGAACGGTAAATAGAATTTATTCATTCCTCCTGCAGACTGTGCAATTGGGCTGCTCTAAATACATGCCCTGGAGATGTTGTACAAGAGAAAGAATCTCAAAGCTTCGGCTCAAAGGGACGATGTCTGAACAAGTGCTAGCTTCTATTAGAGTCAGGGAGTCGTACAGCACGGAAACACGCTCCATGGCCCAACTCATACATGCCCACCAATATCCCCAACAAACCTAGTCCCATTTGCTGCATGTTCCCCCCAAACAGTAGTAAAGAGGACAAACACAATGCTCGCATTTATTTTGAGAGGGCTAGAATACAAAAACAGGGATGTAATGCTGAGGCTCCATAAAGCACTGGTAAGGCCGCATTTTCCACCGGGGTCGGTGCTTGGGCCGCTACTCTTCACTTTGTGTATTAATGATTTGGACAAGAGGATTGAAGGTTTTGTGGCAAAGTTTGTGGATGATACGAAAATAGGTGGTAGGGCCGGTAGTGTAGATAAAGCAGGGACTCTGCAGAAGGACTTGGACAGGTTGGGAGGGTGGGCAGAGAAATGGCAGATGGAATATAGTGTAGCAAAGTGTGGAGTCATGTATTTTAGTAGTAGGAATAAAGGCATAGACTATTTTCTAAATGGGAAGAGAATCCAGAAATCTGAGGAGCAAAGGGATGGGAGTGCTAGTGCAGGATTCGCAAAAAGTTAATCTGCAAGTCAAATCGGTAATAGAGGAAGCAAACTCAATTCTAGCATTTATTTCAAATGGGCTTGTATACAAGAACAGGGATGTAATGCTGAAGCTCTATAATGCGCTGATAAGGTCACGTTTGGAATATTGTGAGCAATTTTGGGCACCATATCTGAGGAAGGATATGCTGGCTCTGGAGGAGGTGCAGAGGAGGTTTACAAGAATTATCCCAGGAATGAGTAGGTTAATCTAAGATGAGCATTTGTGCTCTGGGCTTGTACTCGCTGGAGTTTAGAAGAGTGAGAGGGGACCTCATTTAAACATAAAGAAGATTGAAAGGCTTGGATAGAGTGGATGTGGAGAGGGTGTTTCCACTAGTGGGAGAGTCTAGGACTAGAGGTCATAGCCTCAGAATTAAAGGACGTTCTTTTAGGAAGGAGATGAGGAGAAATTTCTATAGTCAGAGGGTGATGAATCTGTGGAATTCTTTGCCACAGAAGGCTGTGGAGGCCAAGTCAATGGACAGATTTTTGATTAGTACAGGTGTCAGAGGTTATGGGGAGAAGGCAGGAGAATGTGGTTAGGAGGGGGGATAGATCAGCCACGATTAAATGGTAGAGTAGACTTGATGGGCCGAATGGCCTAATTCTGCTCCTATCACTTTTGACCTTATGATCAAACCTTTCCTATCCATGTACATGTCCAAGTGTCTTTTAAATGTTGTAATTATACCTGCCTCTGGCAGTTTTTTCGATATACCCACCTCCTTCAGTTGCAAAAGCTACCCCACTAGTTACCCCACTAGTTACCCCACTGTGCCCACTAGTTTTAGACACACTTCACCTGAGCAAAAGACTGTGGCTATTTATTTTATTTATGCACCTCATGATTTAATACACCTCAGGAGGGTCTGCTCTTATTCTATGCCTGTCTTTTCCAATTTAAAAAAAAATCTTCATTGCCAACACCTCCCCAAATCCAATTAAGTTAATACATAAAATTGCTTCCTTACTGCACAGTGATAAGATTAATCACCAGTGTCAGGTGAAGGAGAATGCTCACCATAACAAAAACCACAATATATTTTCCATCCATTCATTTAAACAGAGCCAAGGGGCACGCATAGGACGGCAGGGGGCAGATAAATAGAAGCTCAAGCTCAAGTTCAATTTTAAACCAATATTATTCCCTACATTAATTTGTCTAATATCATCTTTGAAACTGTCCCATTTTTATTCCTGTGCACAACTTTAGCACTTTTCTACAACACTTCTTCGCATTATAACAACATTTAGAATACATAAGGACACTTACATGGATAGCAAAAGTTCAGAGAGATACAGGCCAAATGTGGGCAGGTCGGACTAGATGGGGCATCTTGGTTGACATGGAAATGTTGGGCTGTTGTATGACTTCAACTTTTTCATTTGTAAAGTAATTGGGGTGATCAGCTTATTGATATATAGTCTATTACTAAAAAACTTTTAAAGCTGCTGAATTCATCTCCTGATTTGATATCTTGGAATTCATGGAATTATCTGAGTTTCTTGTTAATGATGTTGGTGGTTCAGCTCTTTCCAATTATTTTCCAATATGCTCTTTGCATTATTTTCCAATGCTCAGTATATGAGATGAGATTATCATTCTTTGCAGAACCTTGGAAGATTCTGCATGAAAGGACTGTGTACTGATATTGCTCTCCTTAGACCATCCTACCATTTTTGTGTTTTATGAAAAGCAAGGAAATAAAGTAAGTTATTATTATGAAACCCTTTAATAAGACTAAACCCACAAAATCCAGAAAGCGAGCGGGTAAGATGATCTCTGACCCCTCTCGACCTGGCCACAAACTCTTTGAATCACTTCCCTCTGGAAGGCGACGCCGGACTGTCAAAGCCGCCACAGCCAGACATAAAAACAGCTTTTTTCCACGAGTAGTAGCTCTACTCAATAACCAAAAGCCTGTAGCCTCCATTTGCTCTGGTATTTTATTCATTCACATGTTTAAAATGTAATGTTTTATGTGTCATTCTTAATTGTTACTGTATGTCGTGTTGTTACTTGCGAGCGGAGCACCAAGGCAAATTCCTTGTATGTGTAAATACTTGGCCAATAAACTTATTAATTCATCCATCATTGCCTCTACTAAAGATTGCCACTGAAATGCACTAGAGATGACAGATTAAGCCAAACTTCTAACATCACACTAATTAACCTTATAACACTCAAGCGATTCTGACATCGTCATGAAGGGCTGAATGGTGCAAATTTCTATGATTTTATGGGCGTGATTTCACAATAACCAGCGAAAGAGACAATTTTGAGGAACATAAACAGTAAATGAAATCACAATGGTTGTCTGGCATTTAAAAAAAAAAGCAATAGCTGAAACACTCATTTCTCAGCAGCGAGAAAGATACTACAGGTATCAGTAATTCAGATCAATGATCTTTCGGCCGAATCCTAAAAATCCTGTTGACCAGAGACACTAACCCTGCCTTCCTCTCCACATAATACTATTACGTCCAGTAGAGAAAGACAGCAGTGTAATGATACAATGTACTGATAGGTTGTCTAGAAATGCTGACACTTAAGGGCCTGTCCCACTTGGACGACCTAATCCACGAGTTTAGAAGACCCTAGACGAGTTGAAAAAAATGTCAAGGTCGTGTTGACTTGCTGCGAGTATGAGTCAAGGGCAAACGGCAGAGGTCGCCAATTAGGTCGTGAAAGTGGGACAGGGGCTTTACTATGCGAGTAAGTGTGTAAATTTGCCCCTTTAATATGACACCAAAATGGGGCAGCCTCACCACCTGTCAATTTAAGCAACAGAAACAAATGTGTTGAATTTGGATTGATTGCTTATAAGCATTTGATTTGAGGTAAACACAAAAAGCTGGAGTTACTCAGCGGGTCAGACAGCATCCACAGAGAAAAGGCTTTGAGACTGTGCTCCCAAATGACCAAGGTTAACAGAATTAACTTCATAGCCAATTGAAACATGCAATCCCAATGAAATTTGCCCTCTGTGACCTGCATTGATAAAGTCATATATTTGCTTTGTACTCCACTTTCAAAATCCATTGAAGTTATCGTTATATTGCACATTCTTGTTTATGATTTAGTTAATTTAGGCACATCACATAACACACACAGATTGTGAACCACAGGCTACCACTCTAACTTTCGGTTTGTTTTGCTCAAAGCATTGTGATGTAGGGAACTGACAGTTTTAATCTGCATTAACAACACATTTCCTGTGCTGGGGATGAGTTGCAATATTGCAACATCCCCAGAAATAATTCAATTTTAATAAACAAGAATGGATAAATCTTTCCCACCTTCTGAAGATCAAATTATTTCTCTGTGGCAGCAATAACTAACATATGTGATATTCAGATTAAGACATTTGTATCAAATTAAGCTGCATCAAATTATTTGGTTACTGTTAACATAAATTTACATTCATAAATACAATTGAGAATTTGATATTTATGATGATCTACTTCAGGGTGAGTACAGGAACTAAATTTGGCCACTTTAACAAAACCATCCTATGCACATGAGCTTTCTTAATGTTATTGGTGAAGGAGGGGGTTTGGATTCTTTGTGTTTTAAATGGATCCATGCCCTAACATAAGAAATCTTATAAATTATTTTAATTTTGGGCGGCATGCCCATTCCCACTTCATCATATGTATGACTGGGCTTCTTCCTCTTTTCCCAGTAATAAGTACAAAAATCTCATGGATATTTTAATTACTGAGATTGAGTTCAGCTGGTCAGCAGCAATTGGACATCCCTTCCTTCCCTCCTACCCCGGCCTAACCTACTCATGCTTATCTGCTCCTATGTATTATTGCAGATTAAGAGGTTAAATACAGAACCTCTGTTTGAATCCCTTTCTCTAGGAGCATGACCACAATGTCAAAAAAGAACTTTTAAAGTCGATACTTGTATTCGAATTAATGAATGAATAAGTTTATTGGCCAAGTATTCACATACAAGGAATTTGCCTTGGTGCTCCGCCAGCAAGTGACAACATGACATACAGTGACAGTTACGAATGACACATAAAACTTTAGACATTAATAATTAAACATTATTAATTAAACAGGTGAATTGAATAAAATACCAGAGCAAAAGGAGGCTACAGATTTTTGGTTATTGAGTAGAGCTACTACTTGTGGAAAAAAGCTGTTTTTATGTCTGCCTGTGGCACCTTTGACGGAGTCGCCTTCCAGAGGGAAGTGATTCAAAGAGTTTGTGGCCAGGGTGAGAGGGGTCAGAGATGATTTTACCCGCTCGCATCCTGGCCCTTGCAGTGTACGGTTCGTCAATGGAGTGAAGGCTGCAACCAATAACCTTCTCAGCTGATCGGACGATCCGCTGCAGCCTCCGGATGTTGTGCTTGGTGGCTGAGCCAAATCAGACCATGATGGAGAAGGTGAGGACAGACTCTACGATGGCCGTATAGAATTGGACCATCATTGCCTGTGGCAGATTGTGCTTCCTCAGCTGCCGCAGGAAGTGCATCCTCTGTTGTGCCTTTTTGACTGTGGAGTCTTTTTGACTGTGGATTCCATGTGATTGTGACAAGTTTAACGTGTCCTCGTTATTCTTCTCCATTTGCCAACTGCCTTTGTCACGGTTGACCACAACATCCACGTCCAACAGATCTCCACTTATGTCCTCCTGGCTGGGATATGATTCACTTGTTTCTTTTCTTATTCGTGCAGTTGTACCATTGCCATGAGGGGGCTACCTGGGGGCACATCCTAGCTCACATTTACATGGTGCTTTTTAGTAACATCATCTGCAGAACATTATTTTCTGTACATACATTGACTACAACTGGTTGGAATACACTGACCACTACCTCATCAGCACTTCTCTTGACCCATCAACTGTTCCAAAAATTGTTAAACAGTTTGTCTGTTACACCACACATGATGAGCAGAATTTTCCTTCAGCTAAGTATTGGGAAGGATAAAGTCAATGGAGTAGAAATTCTACCTCACATGAAAATGCATACGTGGGTAATTCTGCCACATAAACTTCACACAGGAACAATTTTCATGCATGTATTATATATTAGTGCATGTAACTGGTGAGATTCACGTGTCTTTTGCAGGGCTCTGGATACTATCCTTTTTTTTTGCAGAAACATGGCACTCATTAAATTCTGCCTCGACATAATGTTATTTGTAGCAGATTCCAAGTGTAGGATCTGCCCCTTTAATAAATATTTTCTTCTGATAGGGCTTGATTATCTATTTGTGAATTGCATTGTTTTAAGGACAAGTGGTCACGTTATGGCAAGAATGCCAAACATGTGATATCACTGCTGTCAGTCCAGGGTTCTTTGTGCGTGGGAGAATTAGGCAGAGAGAAATCCATTATTCAAGTATGCATTAAGTGCTGTTAAGACAGTGGAAAATAAGTTTCGCAATAATTTTTACATCTTAATTCAAGCAAATGACTCATAAGAAAAATGCTGCATAATTCCCGAGAGGGGGCAGTGCTTCCTATTAGGGACCGGGCAGTACTCAAACTTACCTTGGAAATGAAACTGAGTAGGAGGTGGAAGTGTCATCGTGGGAACACTTCGGGACCAGTGACCATAATTCAGTAAGTTCCAAGGTAGTAACAGAAAGGGATAAGGTTGGTCATTAAGATAAGTTCTTGAATTGGGTAAGGCCGATTTCAATAGCATAAGAGAGGACCTGGTGAAAATGCATTGGCAGTAAATTGGCGTTCAGGTAAAATAACTGCTAACAAGTGTACGTTTTTTTAAAGGCGGCTATTAAGAGTTCAGGGGCAACATGTTCCAGTCAGGATGAAAAAAAAAATCAAGATGAGGGAATTTTGGATGAGAAAGGATATTGAATATTGCATCAGAATATTTTTTTTTGTTTTTAATCAACTTGATTTTAATATTGATAAATGTATTGTGATTTTATGTCCTGTAAGGTGTCCTTGGGTGTCCAGAAAGGCGGCAGCAAATAAAATGCATTATTATTATTATTTATTATCAGGAAAAAAGAAACATGGCATGTATAGGCAACTGGAATAAAGGGTGTCACTTGAGGAATATAGAGTGTGTCAGAGAGAACTTGGGGTTGTGGAATATCCTTTCCAAGTAATATGAAGGAGAATGCCAAGACATATCAGGAGTAAGAATGTAACCAGGAAAGAATAGGTCCCCTGAGAAACCTATGTGCAGGAAGGAACTGCAGATGCTGGTTTAAACCGAAGATAGACACAAAAAACTATAGTAACTCAGCGGGTCGGACAGCATATCTGGAGAAAAGGAATAGGTGACGTTTTGGGTCGAGACCCTTCTTCAGACCTGAGAAACCTGAGAAACCTATGTGTGGAGCTAGGCAACAAGGTCAAAGTCCCAAATGAATAATTCTCATCTATATTCACCAAGGGGAAAGACACTGAGTTCAGGAATGGGTAGGTGAATAATCTGGAACAGGTCAGAATTAAGGAGGAGGAGTAGATGTCATGGGACACATAAGGTCCGACAGATTCCTCAGGGTCAGGTCAGAAATATCACAGCTTGACACAGGAAGCAAGGGAGGAGATGACTGGGACTATGATGGAGATTCTTGCATCTTCGTTAACCACGTGAGTCAAAGGTCAAGAGGATTTACTTGACTTATGTACTGGCAACGGAACAATGACGTTCTTATTTGTTTCAGCCCTTATTTGTTCTCGGTCCATTAACGCAATAACACACAAATAAATATACAATAATTAATAATACAACAAACTAATAATCATTAATACTGGGTAAATAGACCATAATAGTCCAAAACTGAACTATGTGGAGCAATCAAAACTTAAGACTGTAAAAGATCATAGTTGCTGAGGTACAGTTGTGGTTAGTGTGGTGTTGTGTTCAAGAATCTGATGGATGCTCTTGGACCTTTAGGTCACCGTGTTTAATCTCCTGCACCTTCTTCTCGATGGTAGATGAGAGCGCGGCCAGAGTGTTGTGGGTATGTGAAGATATTAGCTGCCTTTAGATCCCTTTGATGGTGGGGAGGTTAGTACGCGGGATGGACCGGGCAATGTCCACCACTTTCTGCAGCCTCCTTCATTCCGAGGCATTCGAGTTATCAAACCAAAGTGAAGAATTTTGGAAAGACAAATAGGGATAGGACGTATACAGTAAATGGCTAAAGAATGTTGATGATCAGAGGGACCTTGGGTTCAAGTCCATAGTTCCTAGAACTGACATCACAGATAAATAAGGTGGTGAAGAAGGTATATGGCCTTTATGGGTTGCAGCATGGGAAATAAATTTGGGATGCTATATTTCAACTTTATAATATCCTGTTAGGGCACACTTGGAGTATTATGTGCAGTTCTGGTCACCACACTATACAAAGGATGTATTTGCGGTGAGAGACATTCACCAGATGTTGTTTGGATTAGAGGTCTTATGTTATGGGAGAAATTAATTTGAATTAACTTGTTTTCCCAGGAGCAAAGGGGCCAAAGCAATGACCTATACTATTATAGGAAGCAATAGGACAAATAGCCAGAATTGTTTCCCTTGACAAAAACAAGAGCATAGGTTTAAGATAGAAACATAGAAATATAGAAAATAGGTGCAGGAGTAGGCCATTCGGCCCTTCGAGCCTGCACCGCCATTCAATATGATCATGGCTGATCATCCAACTCAGTATCCTGTACCCGCCTTCTCTCCATACCCCCTGATCCCTTTAGCCACAAGGGCCACATCTAACTCCCCCTTAAATATAGCCAATGAACTGGCCTCAACCACCTTCTGTGGCAGAGAATTCCAGAGATTCACCACTCTCTGTGTGAAAAATGTTTTTCTCATCTCGGTCCTAAAAGATTTCCCCCTTATCCTTAAACTGTGACCCCTTGTTCTGGACTTCCCCAACATCGGGAACAATCTTCCTGCATCTAGCATGTCCAACCCCTTAAGAATTTTGTAAGTTTCTATAAGATCCCCCCTCAATCTTCTAAATTCTATCGAGTACAAGCCAAGTCTATCCAGTCTTTCTTCATATGAAAGTCCTGACATCCCAGGAATTAGTTTGGTGAACCTTCTCTGTACTCCCTCTATGGCAAGAATGCCTTTCCTCAGATTAGGAGACCAAAACTGTACGCAATACTCCAGGTGTGGTCTCACCAAGACCCTGTACAACTGCACCAAGACCCTGTACAACTGTACCAAGACCCTGTACAACTGCAGGAAGGATCTTTAAAGGGATTTAAGGGGAAAGTTTTTACACAGAGAGTGATTGATATTTGTAATTCACTGCCAGAGGATGTGGTGGAGTTATGAACTATATATTTTGACAGGCACTAGGTATGGAAGGATGCGGACCTAATGTGGGCAAATAGCATTAATGTAGATGTGTTGAAACATATCCATTGGCATGGCAGACCAAAGGGTCCAGTTCTGTGCTGTACGACTCTTTAACATTTCTAGGCCAATGCCCTCAGATCCTGACCCAGTTAAAATGTTGATTTACCAATTACATCAGTCACCATAAAACCAACCCAGTTACAACTTCACCATGGTGAATGGATTACAAAATCTCAAGTAATTATGGAAATTGAAGTGAAAAGTTAGTTTCAGTAATAGTGACTGTGAAACTGTTGGATTGCCATAAAACCCCTTCTAATCCACAAATGTTCTTTAACGAAAGAGATCTGATTGATATGTAAGGCTAAATATCAAAAAAGCTCAAAGCTCAAAAAAGCACAGCTCATAGAGTTGCAGCCTCTCTGCTCTAGAGACCCGGGTTCAATCCTGACCTCAGGTGCTGTCTGTGTGGAGTTTGCCTGTTCTCCCTGTGACTGTGTGGGTTTTCTCGGAGTGCTCCAATTCGCTTCAGTGCCATGCATAGTGTCAGAGGCCTGATAGGTTGCTACCATGGTACAGCACAAAGTGAAAATTGCTGGTGGGAAAATGATTGGAAACAGCAGATTGATCAAGGATGTAACTGGTAGAGCTGCTGCCTCACAACGCCAGAGATCTAGGTTCCATCCTGATCTCGGGTGCTGTCTGGGCGGAGCCTGAATTTTCCCCCTGCGACCGTATGGATTTACTCTGAATGCTCTTCCCTCATCCAAAAGTCAATGGGGTTTGTAGATTAATTGTAGATTAATTGGCCTCTGTAAATTGCCGTCATTTTCACACCTTATCCTTCCATATCTCCCTCTCTCCTGACTGTCTGAAGAAGGGTCTCGACCCGACTGTTGACCTATTCCTTCTCTCCAGAGATGCTACGTGTCCTGCTGAGTTACACCAGCATCTTGTGTCTATCTTTAGTTTGTAGGGAGTGGATGAGAAAGTGAGATAAAATAGAACTGGTGTGAATGGGTGATCAATGGTTGGCATGGACTCAGTGGTCTGATTGGCATGTTTTCATGCTGTATCTCTTATCTAAACTAAACTAATTCCACCAATCTGATTGATTTGGTGGTCAATTAGAGACAGACAATAAAGACCTCCCTTAATGGTGATATCTACATCACATGAAGGAATAGAAATAGGCTACTGGAGCACAAAACATAAAACATAAGAATCAAGAGCAGTCTCAATGTCAAGTCTCTCTACCATTCATGGTCTCAACACCACATTCCACTTTCTCAAAGTCAGGCAAGTGTGGAACAGGAGAGCAGCATGAATCACAGTGGTGGAGCAGTGAGAGAGGGTCTCAGAACTGTCGGGAGAGAGAAGGAAAACTTCTTAAATGTAGGCATACTTTGAGGTGATTTTACCGTAAAAAGTAGGCACAGGGAACTACTTTTTACTGCAGCTCCTTGCATTATAAAATTATTAGGTTGTGTATGGTTTACCAACATCACAGTTATAAAATTGATCATCTTGGCCAATAATATTAATAACAGCGAACTAACAATGTAAGGCTTGATGACTCATGATTTTTACACATCACCACCTTATGCCCCTGTCCCACTTAGGAAACCTGAACGGAGACTCTGGAGACTTTGCGCCCCACCCAAGGTTTCCGTGCAGTTCCCGGAGGTTTTTGTCAGTCTCCCTACCTGCTTCCACTACCTGCAACCTCCGGCAACCACCTGCAACCTCCGGGAACCGCACGGAAACCTTGGGTGGGGCGCAAAGTCTCCAGAGGTTTCCGTTCAGGTTTCCTAAGTGGGACAGGGGCATAAGTGGACAGGGGCATTACTGATCTAGAAACCCACTGATTCCCATGGCTATCTAGAAAACCACTGACTCCCTGGTCAATTCTTCCCTTCCCACCCGTACCACCCCCTTCCCACCCCTACCACCCCCTCCCCGATATGCTACATTTGTCGCTTTACCTTCCCCCCTCGACTCCATTCAAGGACCCAAGCAGTCCTTCCAGGTGCGACAGAGGTTCACCTGCACCTCCTCCAACCTCATCTATTGCATCCGCTGCTCTAGATGTCAGCTGATCTACATCGGTGAGAACAAGCGTAGGCTTGGCGATCGTCTCGCCGAACACCTCCGCTTGGTTCACAATAACCAATCTAATCTCCTGTTGGCTCAGCACTTCAACTTCCCCTCCCATTCCAAATCCGACCTTTCTGTCCTGGGCCTCCTCCATGGCCAGAGTGAGCACCACCGGAAATTGGAGGAGCAGCACCTCATATTCTGCTTGGGCAGTTTACACCCCAACAACATGAACATTGACTTCTCCAATTTCCGGTAGCCCTCATTGTCTCCTTCCCTTCTCAGCTCTCCCTCAGCCACTGGCTTCACCTCTTCCTTTCTTCTTCACAACCCCCCTCCCCCCCCCACCCTACATCAGGGTTTCGGCCCGAAATGTTGCCTATTTCCTTCGCTCCATAGATGCTGCCGCACCCGCTGAGTTTCTCCAGCACTTTTGTCTACCTTCGATTCTCCAGCATCTGCAGTTCCTTCTTGACCACCTAACTGATTTTGTGGAAGGTAAAAAAAGAAACGTGATGCATTTGTAAACATTTTTTTACCACACTGTTGTGCGAGCAGTCTTTTTTTGTTTGCATTATGGATAAATGAAAGAAGATAACATGAGCAAGCCGACCCTATAAAGTCTAAACCTTTGAATGTAATGTATATTGTGTCTGGCTGTACCAATCCCACCAACATGCTGTGTAAATAAGAACAGCAGATGCTGGTTTAAATTGAAGGTAGACACAAAATGCTGGAGTAACTCAGCGGGACAGGCAGCATCTCTGGAGAGAAGGAATGGATGATGTTTTGGGTCGAGACCTTTCTGAAGGGTCTCGACCCGAAACGTCATTCTTTCCTTCTCTCCAGAGATGCTGCCTGTCCCGCTGGGTTACTCCAGCATTTTGTGTCTACCAACAACATGCTGCACATACATGAGTTCTAGAGTAATATAATGAATTAATTTCCTGTCAGTTTAGTCGAATGCAGAAATCCACTGAAATGTACGCAAATTAATGTATTATCTGTTGTGCTCTCTGTTCTTCCATCTGGAGTCTATGAAAAGGAAATGTAGAAATGCTCTTGAGATATTAAGATAGCATTTTGTTTCAGTTTCTCAAAGTACATTTGTTTTGCCTTCGGTCAGTTTATCTGCTTTATGAGAGTGGATGCCACACATGAACAGGGAGTTGGACCCCAGGGAGCACCAACCCAAATTTTGCCTTGGCAATGCCCATCTTACACCTCTGATCCTTCTAGTTTCAATCTACTCCTTTGTATTTTTAATATCTTTTTTAATGCAATAATGTTTTTCTGTTGTTGGGAGAACCTGCTGGAGGGTGTATATCATAATAATACTTTATTAGCCAAGTATGTTTTGCAACATAGTCAACTCATGATAGGTCCTGACCCGAAAGGTCATCTGTTCATTTCCCTCCACAGATGTTGCCTGACCCGCAAGTTCCTCCAGAACTTTGTATTTTGCTCAATATTTCAGCACCTGTGGTCTCTTTTCTCTCCAGGATTCATGTTATTAATTTGTAATTAACCATGCACATGAGACTAGGCTATGATATTGTATGATTTAGATGAGAAAGTCTTTGAAAAATTGCCATCTGGTTTAATTTTATTAAAACATATATCATGTGACTTACTGCAAAATGGTAATGTAAGTAAGCAGTCAGAGGATTGTCAGCATATATGATATGTTTAACAGGAAATGTGGAACAGGTTAATGGATCACACCATCTTTTTCACTTTCACAGGACTGATAAGAATAGAAATGTAGGTGGTTTGTAAAGCAGAATCAATTTTTGAACAGATATGAATATGGGAAAGGTGACAAAAGCACTTTGATAATAAATACGGCATGATAGGAGAAGACATCGGATGGAACAATGCTGAAGTATGAGGAAGAATTAACAAGTCAAGTGGTGCAAATGCAAAATCACTGAACGTGTAGGTCTGAATGCAAATGAATGAAGCATGGGGGAAAAAACTCAGCCATATATTGGGCTTCATAAAGCACTAGTGAAAAACAATTCTAAACTTGAACAAGACTATAGTTAAGAGTATCTATTATAGCATATCATTATGCAATGGATATTTTTTTTAAACACCAGGAAACCTAGATCTGTGGTGTAAAAATTACATGAATCTATTTACCTGGATGATTCCAAGGATGAGATGGGCAAGTTCGTCTCATTCTGGGGTTGATTTCCTGCATCTGGGATACATAAGAAAGAATTTTGCAGAAGACTAAAATATTATGAAACATTTTCATGGGATGACAACGTAAAACTATTTCTACTGGCAGGGATATCAGTGAAAAAGTGAGATCAGAGGTTAGGAGCATTGGGAATTATTGGAGGATAGAATGATTTGCCGCAGGGACCAATTGAAACAAGAAACATTGCATCTTTTACAGGAAAATGGATAGAAATGTGAAGCAAACAAATAAAACAAGACTATGGGGAGATAGTAAAGGGCTGCCTTGGTAGGTTTAATATTTATGGAATTATAATCACCATCTGTAAAGTTTGTGAAAATTGGATCTCGACAAAGCCATTTTATATATATCATGAAAAAAAATCAGACATTGGGATTTTACTGTTTGTACTTTGTCCTTTATATAGTTAAAGGTTTATGCAACAACAAAAATGTTACAATAGGGAACTTTTAAGTTTAGTGCAGGAAACAGTTGCCACTGTCAAATAAGCATTTGCGTCATTCGGGTTACTTTGTGGCCACATTTGTGGTTACAAAGGATAGTTTGCTTAATCTGTGTGACAAACTCTTGCAGCTGGTTTGCAGAAATTGTGATCTTTCAGCAAACACGTCTGCTGGACCAGGGACCATCGCAAAAAATCTTCATGCTCAATATGAGTGAAAAAAGTCCAATGCGAGTTGATCCAAATCCTCTTCAGCTGGAAGATTTAATGATATGGTCAGATTAAAGTTACTTACTACTAAAAATAAGGGACGAGCTAAGTAAAAGCTCACTAGGCACAAATTAATGAACACAAATTAAGTAAAAGTCAACTTTCTTTTTCATTTTGAGATGATATGTTTGTAGGTTCCTTATTCTGAACTGTTTACAGATTAGTTATGCCAATTGAAATTCAAATGCCAGCATACAATCTGTGATGCAAAAGTCTCTCAGTATGAACAATGTGACAATTAATTTCCCTTTTATTTTCCACCAAACCACATCACTAGACATATTGCAAATGAAGAACTGAGCAATCTGTGGAAAGAAAAACAGAGTAAATGTTTTATGTCATCAGAGGAAGTGTCTGCTCTGAAATGTTAACACTGTTCACGTCTGTTTCCACAGATTCTGCCTGATCTGCTAAATGTTTCTACCTATTTTTGGCTACCTTGCATTTCCGTCTTTTCCAAGAGTTGCATTTATTAACCCATCCATTCTTCACAATTCAGAGTCTGGGCAGATAGGCTCTAGAAATCAGGGACACATTGGTGTTCATTTTCCAATGTTCTATAGATTCAGGATCAGTTCCTGTGGATTGGAGGGTAGCTAATGTAATCCCACTTTTTAAGAAAGGCAGGAGAGAGAAAACAGGGAATTATAGACAAGTTAGCCTGACATCGGTGCAGGAGAAGATGCTGGAGTCAATTATAAAAGATGAAATAGCGACTCATTTGGATAGCAGTAACTGGATCGGTCCGAGTCAACATAAATATACAAAGGGGAAATCATGCTTGATTAATCTTCTGGAATTTTTTGAAGATGTAACTGGGAAAATGGACAAGGGGGAGCCAGTAGATGTAGTGTACCTGGACTTTCAGAAAGCATTTGATAAGGTCCCACAAAGGAGATTAATGGGCAAAATTAGAGCACATGTTATTTGGAGTTTGGTGCTGACATGGATAGAAAATTGGTTGGCAGACAGGAAACAAAGAGTAGAAATTAACGGGTCCCTTTCACAATGACAGGCAGTGACTAGTGGGGTACCGCAAGGCTCGGTGCTGTGATCGCAGATATTTACAAAATATATTAATGATTTAGATGAAGGGATTAAAAGTTACATTAGAAAATTTGCAGATGGCACAAAGCTGGGTGGCAGTGTGAACTGTGAGGAGGATGCTATGAGGATGCAGGGTGACTTGGGCAGGTTGGGTGAGTGGGCAGATGCATGGCAGATGCAGTTTAATGTGGATAAATATGAGGTTATCCACTTTGGTGGCAAAAACAGAAAGGCAGATTATTATCTAAATGGTGTCAAGTTGGGAAAAGGGGAAGTACAACGGGATCTGGGGTCCTTGTTCATCAGTCACTGAAAGTAAGGATGCAGGTACAGCAGGCAGTGAAGAAAGCGAATGGCATGTTGGCCTTCATAACAAGAGGAGTTGAATATAGGAGCAAAGAGGTCCTTCTGCAGTTAGGGCTCTAATGAGACCACACCTGGAATATTGTGTGCAGTTTTGGTCTCCAGATTGGAGGAAGGACATGCTTGCTATTGAGGGACTGTTATATATTGATAAAATGGAGCGGCTGGGCTTGTACACTCTGGAATTTAGAAGGATGAGGGGGATCCTATTGAAACATATTAGATTATTAAGAGTTTGGACACGCTAGAGGCAAGAAACATGTTCCTGATGTTGGGGGTGTCCAGAACCAGGGGCCACAGTTTAAAAATAAGGGGCAAGCCATTTAGAACGGGGATGAGGAGATACTTTTTCACACAAAGAGCTGTGAGTCTGTGGAATTCCCTGCCTCCAAGGGCAGTGGAGGCCGGTTCTCTGGATGCTTTCAAGAAAGAGTTAGATAGGGCTCTTAAAGATAGCGGAGTCAAGGGATATGCGGAGAAGGCAGGAACGGGGTACTGATTGGGGATGATCAGCCATGATCACATTGAATGGCGATACTGGCTCGAAGGGCCGAATCGCCTACTCCTGCACCTATTGTCTATTGTCTATTGTACATAGATAATAAAAAAGTACAGCACCAGAACAGGCCCGTTGGCCCACAATGACTGTGCTAAAACATAATGCCAAGACCAACTCTTATTTGCCTGCACATAATCCATATTCCTCCATTCCATGCATATCCCAATGCCTATCCAAAAGTTAATCGCATCAGCCCCAGCAGCAGGTTCCAGGCACTCTCCCTTAAAGTGATGCCCTCCAGTATTTGATTTTTCCATCTGGTGAAAAAAATTCTTACTGTCTACCCATTTATGCCTCTCGCAATTTTATTTTATTTTCTATCAGGTCTATCCTCAGCTTTTAACGCCCCAATGTAAAGAATGCCAGTATGTCTAACCTCTCTTTATAGTTAATATCCCCTAATCCAGGCATAATTCCAGAAGGTTTTCGGCCCGAAACTTTGCCTATTTCCTTCGCTCCATTGATGCTGCTGCACCCGCTGAGTTTCTCCAGCATTTTTGTGTACCTATAATTCCAGTGAACCTCCTTTGAACCCTTTTGAAAGTCTCCATATCCTTCCTGCAATGCGGCGACCAGAACTGTATACAATACTCCAAATGCGGCCTAACAAAAGTCTTATAAAGGTACATGGGTAGAGTCAATGTACTCTTTCCCGCTGCACAATCCAGATATGGAACATATGCCATGTTTCATGCATCGTGTATTTGGAGGGGCACCAAACATCACATGAATGAGTGCCAACTGGAATACATGGCAGATGTAATGAGACAGGTGCCAGAGATGTGCCTGGCATGGAATTAACTTCCAGTTCTTCCATGTAACTAAGATATTATCACTCTGAACTCACAGAACAGCCAGACCATAAGTGAAGACTATTCCAGCATACCAACTGGATCCACAACACAAAATTCTGTTAGAATTGATTTTAAAGTCGACTATCTGTTTGATGAACCACAATCTGCTTAACCTCTCATATTTTGTGAGATGTGATAAACATAAGAGATGTTATTCATTTAAAGGTTACAATCGTGCAATATAATGGTATGTGCCAATGCCATCAATGTTCTAATGCCTTGAGTATACCTCAGCACTGATGCCAGAAACAACCTAGACTGCACATTGAGCAAAACACAAAATGCTGGAGAAACGTTCTGGGTCAGGCTGCATCTATGGAGGGAATAGACAAGAACCCACTTCCCCCACATATGCTGCCTGACCTGCTGGGTTCTTCAAGCACTTTGTGTTTTTCTCAAGATTCCAGCAACTGCAGTTCCATCTGTCCCATAGATTGATAACAGTGTGGAAACAGGCCCTTGTGCCCAATTTGCCCACACCGACCAACATGTTTTATTATTTATTATTATTTATTTATATTTTTATGATACTGCCTGTAAGGGAAATTCATTTTGTTGTCTCTAACTGAGACAATGACAATAAATTTGAATACAATACAATGTCCCATCAACACTAGTCCCACCTGCCTGCATTTGGCCCATATCTCCTAAACCTATCCTATCCATGTCCAAATGTTTCTTAAACATTGTGATAGTAGCTGCCTCAGCTACCTCGACCCACAGCTCGTTCCATACACCCTTTGTGTAAAAAAAGTTGCCTCTCAGGTTCCTATTAAATTTCCCCCCTCACCTTAAACCTATGCCTCCATTAGCATGTACATTGGATTACCAGTAACATTTAAATTACAAGTGTAAAAATGTTTAAACAAAACACAGAAATAATGCAAATGTGTGTTTTGCATCAGCAAAAAAAAGGTAATGTTTCAGGTCTATGACCTTTGATCAGACTTTATGTGTAAGATAAAAGGTTTAGTTTTAGTTGCATTACTTACCTAATTAAAAGGAGGAAGTGGGTTGTAAACTAGTTTAAAACTAGCTTGAGACTGCCTTGCCAAAAAAATATCTAAATTAGAATTTGCACAGCTAATATCAGAATAAATGTATCAGGACCTAGTTCCAAACTGTCTTATTGCAAAGTATATTGCTCATACTGGAACTCCAACACATAGAAACATATTGGTTTGAATACTAGTGGGTGCTTAGTTAGATGACGTCAACTGCTGTTATAGTTAAAAGTGTCAGAAATGGCTCAGTGCTTCTGGCAGAAGTGAATGATTACTGGCAAGAGTGTGAGCATTGGATGAGAGGAGGAAATGGATTGGCTTTGTTGTCTGACTTGGATAAGCAGCCAGATAACCATAACTGTCGAAGCTTACAAGAAGGATTACAACTTACATGGACAATACAGCACGGGAACACGCACTTGGGCCCACCATGTCCATGCTGAACTTAAGGTCATAGGTGATAGGAGTAGAAATAGGCCATTCGGCCCATCAAGTCAACTCCATCATTCAATCATGGCTGATCAATCTCTCGCTCCTAAACCCATTCTCCTGCCTTCTCCCCAAAACCTCTGACACCCGTATTGACACATGATGCCAAGTTAAACTGATTTTCTCCACCTCTACCTGTCCATATCCCTCCATTTCCTGCATATTCACATGCCTTTCTAAAAGCCTCTTAAATGTCACTATCGCATCTACCTCCATGGCAACTCCTGGCAACATGTTCCAGACATTCACCAAACTCTGTGTAAAAATGTTCCACACATCTGCTTCAAATTTTGCCTTAAAACTATTCTCACCTTAAAACTATGCTCTTTAATCCTTGCTATTTTCCACTCTGGGAAAAAGGTTTTGACTGCCTACCATATCTATACTTCACATAATTTTATATACTTATATCAGGTCTCTCCGCAACTTCCCACATTTCAGAGAAAACAATCGCAGTTTGACCAACCTCTCTAATCCAGGTAGCATTATGGTAAACCCCTTCTGCACTTCTCCAAAACCTCTGCTGTAATGGGGGAACCAGAGCTGCACACAATACTCCAAATGTGGCTTAACCAAAGTCCTATAAAGCTGCAACATGACTTCCTCACTCTTACACTCAAGACCCCGACCAATGAAGGCAAACATACTATGTGCCTTTTTTTTTTTACCACTCTATCTACTTGTGTTGCCACTTTCAGGAAGGAATGTACGTTGTCTCTAAGACTTGAACTCTGTACATCAATGCTGTTACGGGTCGCCATTATCTGCACATTTTCCCCTTACGTTCAACCTCCAAATATGCCACACCTCACACTTGCCTGGATAAAACACACGTCCCAGCACAGATCCCTGCGGAACTCCAATGGTCACAGACCTCCAGCCAGAATAATGCGAAATTGCAAAGTGTCATCTGAGGAGCATCGGGTGTAACCACTGTGAATTTTTCTAGATGGTGCAGACTTCATCTTTGATGCATGGTGGAGGAAATAAATATTTAGGTGAGTAGATGGGGTAACAACCAAGCCAGTTTTTCATCTTGGATGATATTAAGTTTTGTGAGTGTTATATTTCATCAAACTTCTGGTTTGTTAAAGAATGATAGCAGCTTCTCAGCTGCAATGCTATAACCACATATATTAGTTGTGTTATTCCACACTACCTATACATTTACGGTGTAAAACCATTTACAGTTTCAGTAATGTCTGCATTATTTGATGGAGCCCCTTTAGACGAAAGGGTGCAATTTTCACCCTCTGCACCATGGAATAACTTACAAAACTATTAATTCTTCAGCAACCTGCCCCTTACTCTAGACGATGAATCTCCTTGAATAGTAAGTATGTTACCTGCCATCAACAGTAGCATACTTCAGATCAACAGGTCTAGCTCCAGTCTGGAAGCCAATCGATGCAAAGCAGTGAAGGACTACTGTGATCTTTGCTGACACAAGCTATGCTCTCCTAGCACAGCTCTGCTTGCAGCTCATGGCAAACCATAATCTCAATTTATGTACACAACCTCAGTTTCTGTAAAAGTTGGCTAAATATATCAGTCTGCTCCAGGAATCCTCAGGCAAAATGAACCTGCCTGCCAAAGCCTTTCTACTTTTTCTTCCACTGTCTCTTTGAGAGCTTGAACTGGTTTTAGTTTAGTTTAGTTTAGTTCAGAGATACAGCGTGGAAACGGGCCCGATAACAATTAGTACGGGAGCACCTCAAGGCTGTGTGCTCAGCCCCTTGCTGTACTCACTCTATACTCATGACTGCGTAGCCGGACATAGTGCAAACTCCATCATCAAGTTCGCCGACAACACCACTGTTGTAGGACGTATCACTGATGGTGACGAGTCAGAGTATAGAAGTGAGATCGACCGATTGACCAAATGGTGCCAGCACAATAACCTGACTCTGAACACCAGCAAAAACTTTGGAAGGGGTAGGATAGGGACCCACAATCCAGTTTATATCAATGGCTCGATGGTGGAAAGGGTCAAGAACATCAAATTCCTGGGCATGCATATTTCCGAAGATCTCTCCTGCTCCCAGCACACTGATGCAATTATAAAGAAAGCACATCAGCGCCTCTACTTCCTGAGAAGATTACGGAGAGTCAGTATGTCAAGGAGGACTCTCTCGAACTTCTATAGGTGTACAGTAGAGAGCATGCTGACCGGTTGCATCGTGGCTTGGTTCGGCAACCTGAGCGTCCAGGAGCGGAAAAGGCTGCAAAAAGTTGTAAACACTGCCTAGGCCATCACCGGCTCTGACCTCCCTACCATCGAGGGGATCTATCGCAGTCACTGCCTCAAAAAGGCTGCCAACATCATCAAGGACCCACACCATCCTGGCCACACACTCATCTCACCACTGCCATCAGGTAGAAGGTACAGGAGCCTGAAATCTGCAACATCCAGGTTCAGGAACAGCTACTTCCCCACAGCCATCAGACTATTAAACACAACTTCAAACAAACTCTGAACTATAACAGCCTATTGCACTTTATCTATTTATTTATGTGTAAATATATGGTCTATGGTATATAGACACACTGAGCTGTTCTGTATTTATGCCTACAATATTCTGTTGTGCTGCAGCAAGCAAGAATTTCATTGTCCTATCTGGGACACATGACAATAAACTCTCTTGACCTGATTTGACTGTGTCCGCACCGACCAGCGATCCCCGCACACAAACACTATCCTACATACTAGGGACACTTCACAATTTTGGTTTTCTCTCCCTAGGACCATGCACAAGCTTTTCACTGTACTTCAGTACACGTGACAATAAACTCAACTAAATGTTTAACTTCTGCAATAAAAAGTATTTGTGCTTTCCTTCCCAATCGCATTCGAACAAACCAGAAAGTCATTGAGATTGCCTTTTATATAGTACAGACTTGGTTTATTTTGCCTACTGAATGCTATGTTGCTCTACAGGGTAAATACATACCATTAACTGAATCAATGCAGCCCGATTTGGCACAATTGTCACAATCAATGTTAATTGTGATAGATGTAATCTACCACTTCGACAAGCAATTTATGTGTCACCAATATAAATGTTTGTCAAGTAGCCCGACTCACACTAAGAATGCAGTCTTGCAATTCAGTTTTAAAACTAGATGTAAATTAGCACTGACGGAATTGTAAAAATTATAGTTCTACGCAGTATAGGTTGATAGTCTGCATCTTTGAACCGCTGTGAAAGGATCTGTGATGTTGCAGCACAACTTCTGATACAGGAACAAGCCTCCAGCTATTCCATCTCTGAGAGTTACAGTGCCATCTTATGGGAGAGGTTAATGTGGCCATTGGAGTGCCATTAGCACAAGGTGTGCTAACACACTGCCTTGACATTGTGGGTTCAAGTTCAAGTTCAAGTGAGTTTATTGTCATGTGTCCCTGTATAGGACAATGAAATTCTTGCTTTGCTTAAGCACACAGAAAAATAGTAAGGCATTTACTACAGTACAGATAAATGTGTCCATATACCATGATATAAATATATACACACATGAATAAATAAACTGCAAATAAAGTGCAAATAACAGAAAGTGGTTGTTAATAATCAGAGTTTTGTCCGAGCCAGGTTTAATAGCCTGATGGCTGAGGGGAAGTAGCTATTCCTGAACCTGGTTGTTGCAGTCTTCAGGCTACCTTCTACCTGAAGGTAGCAGGGATATGAGTGTGTGGCCAGGATGGTGTGGGTCTTTGATGATACTGCCAGCCTTTTTGAGGCAGCGACTGCGATAAATCCCCTCGATGGAAGGAAGGTCAGAGCCGATGATGGACTGGGCAGTGTTTACTACTCTTTGTAGTCTTTTCCTCTCCAGGGCGCTCAAATTGCCGAACCAAGCCACGATGCAACCGGTCAGCATGCTCTCTACTGTGCACCTGTAGAAGTTAGAGAGAGTCTTCCTTGACAATCCGACTCTCTGTAATCTTCTCAGGAAGTAGAGGCGCTGATGTGCTTTTCTTATTCTGATTCTGAAGCCCGCTGCTGGTCTTTGCTACCATTCCACATGAAATTGAGACCATTGAGATTTTCCTATGTATTGATTTGAATGTGAAAGTTGCAGCGTTGCCTCTGTTTCAGAGATGCTCCAGGACTGTGATGTTTTGCAAACTCCTTGCACTAAAATCAAGACAAATCAGTGAAACTGACAAAAATAAATATTTTTCCAAGTTAATCTCATTACAAAATACTCTAATAATATTACCTTTTGTTATTTGAGGTAAAAAATACGTCCTTACGTGCTGATTACAAGTGATAGAGAACCTGGTGTATGGGAACAATAGAAAGTATGGCAAAAAACAAAGCGCTGGGTGAACTTAGCAGGTTAGACTACAACATACAGAATCCCCTCTGAGTCACACGCCGACTTGACTGGGAAATATATTGAGCAAAAAAAAACCTGCTGAAGCAGTTCAGCGGGTCAAGTAGCAACATCTGTGGAGGCAAATGCAAATCTGTGATAGACAACATTTCGGGTCAGAATCTAAAGAAGGGGCCCAACCTGAAACATCATCTGTCCACTTCCATCCACAGATGTGGCCTGATCCATTGAGTTCTTACAGATTTTTATTTGCTCAAGATTCCAGCATCTGCAGTCTCCCGAGCTTTCATTTGGCAAATATATTGCTCATCCTTCAGTTGTACTGGTCTGAATCCAAGAATTCCTTCCGAAAGAGCATAATGGGAATGTAATCACCAGAAAGAATGCAACCCACCATCAGCTTCTCAGGGTCCTTTAGGGATGGACAATAAATGCTACCCTAGTCAGTGACAATGAATTCACTATTCACTGGGTTTATGTCTGTAGAATATAATTCTTTCACATATAAAATCCTTGCAAATAGAATGGATTTTTCAACAAGTTTCTGATTAAATTTCTATCCTGCCTAATGGTAATTAAGGTTTAAAAAATAAATAGAAATTTTATAGAATTTGTTTTCTAGTTGGTATGCTCATTGAGATAATCAGCAAGTCTGGTGACATGTGGAAAAATAGGTTTCCCGTATCTCCTCTGTTGCTTTACGGCCTGTCCCACTGCAGCGACATAATTTGCAAGTTTAGAAGAGTTTGCGCTCGACTCAAACTCGCACCATGGTCAACACGTGGTCCTAAGAGGTCCTAGGAGGTCACTGTAACTCTCCTTCATGCTCGAGGGGAGTTCCCGCATACTCGCGGCCTCAGTTTGGTCGAGGAAAATATTTCAGCATGCTGCAAAATTTACCGCGAGTAAAAATTGGTCGGCATGGTTCTTTTGAACTCGTAGTGCAGTGGGGTGAGGTCGCTAGGTAGTCGAGGTAGCCGTAGGCAATCTCCTTTGCTGACCGGGCATTTTAATTGGCTCATTGGAGTTTTCAGAACCAAGGACGGTAATGTTAAATGCCCATTAAACTTTAATAAAAGTTGTCTGGCTTCTTAAAAGTGTCTCCACTCCTTCTCCCCCCTTCTCTCCCCTTCTCTACCCCCCCCTCGCCTTCTCTCCCGCTTTCCCTGGCCCCCGCCTTTGCGATGTGTTTGTGTGTGTGTGTGTGTGTGTGTGTGTGTGTGTGTGTATGTGTGTTGACGGTCGATCCAGCTCGCGGTTTCATCACTGACAGTCGATCCAGCTCGAGATGTTTCAGGCGAGTGCCCTGAGCTTGAAGGTCGAAGACAGTCGCTGAAAAGTCGCGTTAGTGGGCACGCCTTTAATTCTAATCCTTTGCTCCATCCAAATACTCACCCATACAGCTTTCTTTCCAACCCCATTCCTCAACACAAACATTGGCAATTCCTTTGCCTTTGCAGATACTGACTATCCTACTAAATTCCTAAGTTCAAAAGACATCGGAGCAGAATTAAGCCATTCAGCCCATTCAGTCTACTCCAATGGAGCAGCCCATTCTGTATGCCGATGACTTATGCATCGCAACACAATCCTCAGCCTTCCGCCAGATTGAGACCATACTAGAGGCTGCTCTGCAGAATATGACAACAGACCTCCCTGCGCCCAAACCAAACAAAAACGCAAAGCGCAGCTTTCCACCTCCGGAACCGGAATCCGAAACGTCAACTGCAGGTGCGATGGAATGATGTCCTGTAGGAACACTGCAAAGCCCCAAAGTACCTAGGTGTGGTCCTCGATCGCACGTTATCATATCACCAACATGTTGAGAAAACCAAGGCAAAGGTGAACACCCAGAACAATGTCATCGAAAATTTGGCAAACAGCTCATTTGGAAGTGACCCAACAACAATCCGCACTGCAGCCCTGGTGCTCTGTTTCTCAGTGGCAGAATATGCAAGCCTCATCTGGAGCCGCTCTATACATGCACGCAAGGTGGACTCTGCATTGAACACTGCCTGCAGGAAAACCACAGGATGCCTGAAGCCGACAAAGGTTGAACATCTGTATGAGCTGGCAGGCATCGACGAACCATCTCGAAGACGTGATCGGGCAGCAGCAGTAGAACGCGTCAATGCGGACACAGACCCCGTCACCCCTTGCACAATCACCAACATGCCAAGAAACGCCTGAAGAGTCGGAACAGCTTCATGGAACTAGAGCCAGCCGTACCAGGCACCAAAACCAAACAACAGATGGCACCAGGACACCACCTGCCTTATACTACCTGGAAAGCCCTAAACCGCCTCCGCACTGGAGAGGAACGTTGCGGAGACACGAGCGAACGAAGTCTACGCCGCCATTCATTCACGACTGATCTACTTTTCCTTTTCAACCCCATTCTCCTGCCTTCTCCCCGTAACTTACTGATCAAGAACCTTTTAATCTCCGCTTTAAAAATACCTAATGATTTGACCTCCGCCGCCAGCTGTGGCAATGAATTGCACAGATTCACAACCCTCTGGTTAAGAAATTCCTCCTCATCACCATTCTAAATGTACTTTTATTCTGAGGCTGATTCCTCTGCTCCTAGACTCTCCAACTACTGCAAACATCCTCTCCGCATCCACTCTTTCATTATACAGTCGGTTTCAATGAGATCTCCCTTCATGCTTCTAAACTCCAGCAAATACAGGCCCAGAGTCATCAAACGCTTCCCATATGTTAACCAAATCAATCCCGGGATCATTCTCTTAAACCTCCTTACGGCCTTCTCCAACAGCGGCACATTCTTCGTTAGATATGGTACTTTCTCAGTTCCTCCAGCAGATTGTTTTTTTGCTGATGGTGTATTTGATTTAGGGGTTCTATCGTAGTGAGACCAACGATGCAACCAACAACCAATAATGAAAACAAAATCCACATTACGTAGCTCACGAGGAGATCACAAGATCTCTCAAGCACTTTATTCCAGGGTCAATATTAAGCCCTATCCCATTGATGCTAGCCAGGATATTACACATATCCTGTATAATTACATCAGCTCTATTGATGCTTTTTAAACATTTTTTTATGGGTTGGAAAATTTCAGAAACTTACTCCATGCAGCTCCTTAGTCATCAGACCATGTTACAGATATCATAATAAAAACTCAATGAGGGATATGTTGTTGCCTATTTCATTTGGAAATATGGACAGAAGAGTCTGAGAAAATATTGTGATGACAGGAATACAGGTTTACAAGTCTGACCTTAATATATATATTAATTAATGATAATTTGGCCATGTGTGTCTCCAAGGGTGGCCCAAATACTGACATTGTGGGCGGTAATGATGGCATAGTGGTATTGCTGCCTTACAGTGCCACATATCCAGGTTTGATCCACGGGTCTGTCTGTACCAAGGTCTAAACGGAAGCTCAGAGGGGATAGAGCCTTTTCTGTTGCTGCTCCGGCACTCTGGAACACCTTGCCGCTGCACATCAGACAGGCCCCCTCACTGTCCATCTTCAAATCCTCCCTAAAAACACATTTTTATTCTTTGGCTTTCGACACTAGCTGAGGCATTGCTCCTGTTTTTAGTGCTTTTAATGTCTTTTAATTTTTAGTGTGTTTTTTATAGTCCTTCGTTTTACGGTTTTTAATGGTTTTTAATTGTTTGTAATAGCTTTTTGTTCATGAGTTCTCATGTACAGCACTTTGTGGCAACTGCAGTTGTTTAAAGTGCTTTATAAATAAAGTTATTATTATTATTAAGGAAATCTGGTTTTGAAAAGTATTTATATTTGCAATGGGTTAGTTTCAAAGTGTCCTCCTGCCTAACAGAGTTCTGCTCAAAAATGAAAATCTTTGTCTTAGTAAACTCTAAAACTAGAAGCTACGTTTGAGAGTTGGGGAATGGCCTGTATTATCCTCCAGTTTTTGGAGGTCGAGCAACAACAAAAAGTATTAATTGGGCCACCCTCCCACACCCTCTCCCCGCTCGGTCACTCCGCTCCCTCACCAGGTACCCCCAAGGCCGGTGAACAGTGATTGCTCAGCCCCCCCACTTTCAAAAACGTTCCGCGGCCCCTTGACTCATTTACTAATAGTCTCCAAAATCATTGATCTAAATACTGACATTGTGGGCGGTAATGATGGCATAGTGGTATTGCTGCCTTACAGTGCCACATATCCAGGTTTGATCCACGGGTCTGTCTGTACGGAGTTTGTACGTTCTACCCATGACTGCGTGGGTTTTCCCTGGGTGCTCCTGTTTCCTCCCACACTCCAAAGATGTACAGGTTTTTAGGTTAATTGGTTTTGTTAAAGATTGTAAATTGTCCTTTGTGTGTAGGATAGGGCTATTGTATGGGGATTGCTGGTCGGCGCGGACTCAGTGAGTCGAAGAGCCTGTTTGCGCACTGTGTCTCTGACCTATATATCACATAAGATAGGAATTTACAGTTTTACTTGATCCATAAAACAAGCAATATGTGCTAGAAACTTGGGTCTGTTTTCTTTTTTATTGCTGAAGAATGCAGAAATATGAACTCCAAAGCCACCGACTACCCTGCCCTGACGTCAGATTCATTTTTGAAAAATAATGAATGGGAACATAAACAGTCACAAGACCTTTGGTATTGCATTTCCTGTACTTTATCCAATTTTTCTTTTCATTGCTCCCATTTCATAAATTGGTTGTTTTTCATAATAATCCATCAAGAATTGAACTTCCCTATCTGTCCTCAGTGCGTCCTTGGAGGAACTTGAGACTGCTTTGATTGGATGATCTGCTTTATAAATTGCAGTATTCTTTTACTGACTGCAGAAACATTCACAGAAACATGTGTCCAACAAGATACATTCCTGAAAATGTCTTCATATTAGGATTAGGATAAAACAGGAGATTAATATTATCTTGCTCCATTCCTAATAGCTCCCATAGCCATAATAGCTATATAATTGCTATAGTGTGATTATTGCTGGATCGCTGTAAAGATGGGTTTATCAATAGAGAAACAAGGAACCACATATGCAGGTTTACAAAAAAAGACACCAAGTGCTGGAGCAACTCAGCATCTCTGGATAGGTACATTTCTGGACGGACACACTGAGTTTTTTTGGGTGTGTCAATAATCGAGTTGTGGTATTACTAACAAAGAAAAATGCCGAGGAATAATGAATTAATTCATGAAAAATTGCAAAGTTTAAAAATCCTTTAAAGAATAGGAAAAACATTTGGAAATTGATTGAGTTTTTTTATTCCAGGTTTCTTTAAATTAAATTGTAACATCATCTTTTGTCTCTGATGTCCTCATCTGTACCTTTACTACCTACACACTTGACTACACTAAGCTCTTCTGACCAGTTTTCACCATTCATAAACTCATTTGAAACTCACTTGAAACAGATGTATCTGTACCCACATCAAGTACTACTCAACACTGTGTCATAAGGTAATGTGATAGGAGAACAATTAGACCATTCGGCCCATTAAGTCTACGCTGCCATTCAATCATGGCTGATCCATCTCTCCCTGCTAACCCCATTCTCCTGCCTTCTCCCCATAACTTCTGACACCTGTACTAATCAAGAATCTGTCTATCTCTGCCTTAAAAATATCCACTGACTTGGCTTCCACAGCCTTCTGTGGCAAATAATTCCACAGATTCACCACCCTCTGACTAAAGACATTTCTCCTCATCTCCTTCCTAAAAGAATGTCCTTTAATTCTGAGGCTATGACCTTTAGTCCTATACTCTCCCACTGGTGGAAACATCCTCTCCACATCCACTCTATCCAAGCCTTCACTATTCTGTATGTTTCAATAACGTCATGGTCCAACTGTACCTCATCGTTAAAGTTTGTATGTTGTGTTTAAATCATGTCATGGTCTTGCCTTTCTTAAGTTACTCCAGTCCTACAACCTTATAAAAACTCTGCATTCCTACATCTTGTTAAATGAGGTTATGGATAATGTTAAATTGAAAAGCAGGACATACAAAGTGGCAAGGGCAGGTGGTAGTCCTGTAGACTGGAAAGTGGAGGAGAGCCGGGCGGCAGCTGAGCGTGTGGGCGGCTCTGAGCGAGCTGGGGGTTGGAGCGGGCAGGCGGGCGTAGGAGTTCAGATGCGGGAGGCGTGGCGCGAGCGTACTTGGAGCGGGGGGGGGGAGGGGAGTGGAGAAGAGCTGGGCTTCCAAATGAAGAGAGAGAGAGAAGTGGCTTGGATTGGTCGGCATGTGGGCATGGTGACGTCAGCAGCTGGTAAGAGCCGTTTAGATTTAAAACATTTAGTTTGAGTTTTGTGATCAATTTTACTCAAATCTGGGGAAATAATTGACCAAAGAGTGGATGTGCGAATGTAAAAGTAAAATCGCTAGCGAAATGGTAAAAATGTCGGCGTTTTTGCGTCTGGTTTTCGCGGAGTAATGAATCAAAGGCTAACACATACACATAGAGTTATAAAAGTATATAGATGTACATTGAAAGAAAGCAACTAAGGTACATGTTTTGACTCGCTGAGTTCCTCTGGAACATTGTTTGTAACCTTTAACTGTCTGGTCCTAAATTCCTGGAAATTATATCATAGTTTCATGCTTTAAGGTGCAGTTTAAAACCTACTGTACATCTTTGATCAAACTTATGGGCATGTCCCACTTAGACGATTTTTCAGGCGACTGCCGGCGACTGTTAAGTCGTAGTAGGTCGCTGAAAAACCGTCGACTGGAACGTCGACTGGAACGGCAACTGTCAGAGTGGAACACACACACACACACATCGCTTCCTTCACCAGCCAGTTATGCAGGCGGGGGACAGGGCAAGCAGGGGAGCGCTGCCTGAGTGAAATTCACACGGTGCAAAGGCAATGTGATACAGACACACATCACGATGAACAGGAAGGTTGGCGCTGTAATTAAGATGGTGAAAGCACAGTGTATGGGAAGGGTCACTTAAGTCCTTTAAAAGAGGGGGGAGAGAGGGGGAGAGGGGGGAGAAGGGGGGAGATGGGGTGGGGAGAAGGAGTGGAGACAACTTTTAAGAAGCCAGAGATACACGGCTGTGAAGCTCGGAGGACATCAACATTACCAGTCGGTTATCCTTGGTTCTGAAAACTACTGTTTATTTTTCCCAATGAGCCAATGAAATTCACTGGTCAGCACCGTTGACAACCTACGAGAACCTACGACAACCTTCGACCGCCTGGCGACCCACTACCGCTGTACCTACATGATGAGAATTCCCGTTACTCTCCATGGTGGCTTCATTCTGGTTGCCGCTAATTTTTCAACATTTTTTTCAAAAATTAGCGGTGACCAGAATGAAGCCGCAACTAGTTACGAGAATGCGGGAACTACTCATCACCATGCAGGCGACACCCTGGCAACCTCCAGCGAACATGTGGCGACCTCATATTCTCCTATAGCCGCCTAAAAAGTCGCGTAAGTGGGACAGGCCCATTAAGTTCCTCCTCCAAATATCTCCTATTATTCCAGCATTGTCTACCTTTACATAAATTGAGGGGCACTTAAAAACAAATTTAAAATATATTTAAAAGCTTTAAAAGAACAAATCTTTTGAAAATTGAATCATAAAAATACCTAAAATACCTAAAAGTATAAACAATTAAATGCATTAATATAAACAGAATTCCAAAAACAGAGGCCATACAATCCTATTAAATTTAATAGGGTCGTGGATTGTGGAACAAATTAAGATACTCAGATGAACTACCAAACAGGTCAATTGAGTCCAAATCATTACATATATTCATGAAGAAGTTGGATGAGAACTAATGACGAAAGTGATCAAGAAATGTTGGGAGAAAGTTGGAACAGTTTATTGAATTTTATAAGATCAGTCTTATAAAATTCAATAAAGATCATACAAATGAATGACAGAGCAGACATCTATTCTAAGCTGTGAACTTGTTCTAATACTTTATACATAGGTTTATACATAAGCTGTGCACAGGCATTTCTTCACTCTTCCTGGAGGAAGAAATGATGGATGTACACATAAACCTGACAGGGGTTGGAAAATGTCAAACAAACAAATGTGATGGTAGATTTCTTATGGGCTTGGGCCATGCATTACCAGAAAGCATTGGCTTTTATATTTAAAAAGGCAAAAAGCAAATTCTGGTTCATTTAACTGTTTTTATACTGTATTGGTTTTTTTTTTGTAAAATGAAAATGCAGATTATTGTTATGGATTTTGGTTTCCTTTGAATGGATTTCCTTATGAAGTTCTTCCCTTAAAAGTAAATTAACATTTCATTATTATAGAAACTGATTTATACTGTCGTATTCTTATTTTCTGATAATGTGATCTGGGTGTGTAACAACAGTACCCCCTTGTGACTTATTCAGTCAGTTCTTGCTTTCACGGAATGATTTCTCCAATCCATTCCGTAAGGACACTCAGCTCTGTAAGGATTGACATGAATTGTAAGGCTACTTCACTTTGTCAAAACATAGAGCAACAAAGTCACGATTGTGTGCAATAATACAGAATAACGAGACCTCTGCACATTATCATATCATTGTCATGTCTTTGCTTGACATAAATTGAATAATTCCCTTATTTTCTGTCTTTCTGACCGAGGCATAATTTCTCCCCCCCCCCCCCCCCCCCCCCCCCCCCCCCCTCAAGACCCCTGTCTCTTCTTTCATTAATGTTATTATCTTGTCAGCTTTTTGTCAAAATGCCTTCCCGGATCAGAGCGGAATCAACACACAAACATATTTCTCTGAATAAGTTGCATGTTAAAGATACATTACATGAATCATCCACAATGGAATAAAACCGTGATAATGGGCAATCAAGTTAATAATTAGTTTAAAAATCTTAAAACATAAAATATCATTCAATGCAAGAAGGGTCTCGACCAGAAACATCACCCGTTCCTTCTCTCCAGAGATGCTGCCTGTCCCGCTGAGTTACTACAGCTTTTTGTATCTATCCTTTGAATCAAATTGAATCGCCTGTCCAAATATTTCTAAAACAAGTCACTCTATCTAATTCTACTGCCTCCTCTGGCCATAAGTTCCAAGTGTCAACCATGCAGGAACCAATTCCTTCCTCTCATCATAATTCTAAGCTTCTCGATTTTGACATCCCTAACATGGGTAAAAAGATTCTGGCTGTATACCCTATCTATGCCTCTTATAATTGTATAAACCTCCATCAAATTTCCCCTCTGTATCCTTTGCAGCAGGGAAAACAAACCTAGCCTATAAAACATCTCAACTAGGATCGTCCAATCCATTCAACATCCTAGTTAATCTCCTCTGAATTCTCTCCAGAATTACCACATCTTTCCTATAGTGTGGTGACCAGAACTGCATATGATACTTTAAATGGGGTCAAATCAGTGTTTTATAAAGTTGCAACATAATGCCTCAAATTTTATATTCTCTGTCTTGACCTGCAAAAGGCAAACATGCCACATACCTTCGTCAACTGTATTGCCACTTCCACTAAACTATAGACTTGAACCCCAAGGTCTCTCTGCTCATATTCATTAATATATTTTTCCTTTATTTGACTTCAGAGATTGCAACCCTTGTATTTGTCAGAATTAAATTCCATCTACCAACACTCCATCTAACTTTCCATCTGATATATATCCTGCTGTAGCCTTGGGCAACTTCTTTCCATAAACCATCAGGTTGTTGAACCATTCTGCACCACCCTAACCCACAACCCAAACCCAACACCGAACCATTACAGACTTTGCTATTGTTGTTCTACATACCACACTAACATGGTCTTGTTTACTTGGGAAAAAACAACAATTCATTATATGTATATATTTATTGTTGTTGTTGCCACTAATTTGCCTGTAAAGCTGCAGCAAGTAAGAATTTCATTGCTCCAATTCATATCTGGTGCATTTGACAAATAACCACACATGACTCTTAATTTCTCCATTAAAACCCAAAGGTTCACAAGCCTGTAGTTAGTTGGTTATTCCCTGTTGCCCTTCTAAAGTAAAGCTACAACATTTGCTATCCTCTGGTGTTCTAACCTTTCATCTCTGGCTAACGTGGGTGTAGCCGCCTCCATTCGGGCCCCAGTTCTCACCTGCTTTGATCCCCATAGCATGTTGGAATAGATCTCATTTGGTTCTGGGGATTTATCAATCCTTATGTATCCCATGACATCTAGTATCTCCTCCTCCCTCTAAATTATCCATGTATCTTCCCTGAACTAATTACCTTCTATGTTCTTTTCCTTAGTGAATACCAATGCGAAGTATTAATTTTGCATCTCGCCCGCATCGCCTGGCCCCACACATAGATCATTGGTTTGGTCCCTACGAGACCCACTCTTCATCGGCTACCTTCTTGGTTCTTGGTTGGTTCTTGGTTTCTTGCTCCTATGTTGCATGTCAGAAGGTCCTAATCTGAGGAAAGACATTCTTGCCATAGAGGGAGTAATAATAATAATAATGGATGGGATTTATATAGCGCCTTTCTAATACTCAAGGCGCTTTACATCGCATTATTCATTCACTCCTCAGTCACACTCGGTGGTGGTAAGCTATTTCTGTAGCCACAGCTGCCCTGGGGCAGACTGACGGAAGCGTGGCTGCCATTCTGCGCCTACGGCCCCTCCGACCACCACCAATCACTCACACACATTCACACACAATGGAGTACAGAGAAGGTTCACCAGACTGATTCCTGGGATGGCAGGACTTTCATATGAAGAAAGACTATCCTCGGCTTGTACTCGCTAGAATTTAGAAGATTGAGGGGGGATCTTATAGAAACTTACAAAATTCTTAAGGGGTTGGACAGGCTAGATGCAGGAAGATTATTCCCGATGTTGGGGAAGTTCAGAACAAGGGGTCACAGTTTAAGGATAAGGAGGAAGTCTTTTAGGACCGAGATGAGAAAATCATTTTTTATACAGAGAGTGGTGAATCTGTGGAATTCTCTGCCACAGAAGGTAGTTGAGGCCAGTTCATTGGCTATATTTAAGAGGGAGTTAGATGTGGCCCTTGTGGCTAAAGGGATCAGGAGGTATGGAGAGAAGGCAGATACAGGGTACTGAGTTGGATGATCAGCCATGATCATATTGAATGGCGGTGCAGGCTCGAAGGGCCAAATGGCCTACTCCTGCACCTATTTTCTATGTTTCTATGTTTCTATGTTCACTTCCAAATCAATCCCAATGCTACTTCTCTCTTATCTCTGAGTATTGAAGGCTGAATTAAAGTCAATTTTGCACAGGACCAATTTACCATCTTATTTATTTTCTGGAAAGAAGTATCATTTAGAAAGATCACAAAGGAATCACCGTCAGTGAGATCAAACAACTCTAAAGCATTCGGCTATAACATACTTGATATGCAATTATTTTTCCATCAGTTTGGTAATTGAAACATATGACCATTGGAGGACCGATTTAAGCTCACTTGCTGTCTGTGCCAGATCTTTTATTTCTTGAACAAATACAATGTAAATCAGGTTTTATTTAGAGCAAAATACGAGTGCATTACTGAGGATGGAATTTTAGAAAAACATACAAGATGCCCTAGATCCCTCAAGATGAATAACAGATTGAAGAACATTATGCATGTTGGTTAGGCATTTACTGTTGTGGGTCACTTGAGGGAAGCCAATGACCTGATCAGTGTTTTGAACTGTTTGCCATAGGGTTTTTAGAGATCGTAAACTGACAACAATTCCCATTGCAGCTGTAGAGTTATCAAAATATAATCTTCAGCAAAAACAAATGCAAAAATCAGGCCTCCATTGGGTAAATCCAGATCTTGTATTTTATCCAGTGGAATAATTTAGCAGAAATTTAACAAAACCTGAAAATAAATGCAATTCAACATTTGGATGTCACGGCTGTGTTCAGAGGTGACATTACGGATGGTTTGTTTAGTGAGGCTATATGGGTGGAGCTGAGGACCAAGAAATGGATGTTCACCTTGTTGGGGGTGTACTACAGACCCCTGAATAGTCCAATGGGAATTAGAAGGACAAATGCGCCTGAAGATTACAGACAGCTGCAGGTCTAATAAGGTTGTTGTAGTCAGGGATTTTAACTTTCCCAATATAGACTGGGAAAATCAAAGAGTGAAGGATTCAGATGGGGGGCAATTCCTCAAAAGTGTTCAGGAGAGCTTTCTTAAGCAGTATGTGGAGGCCCCCATATGTGGATCTAGTATTGGGAAATTGGGAAGGGCAAGTTAATGAATTGTGTGTGGAGGAGCCTTTTGGGACGAGTGACCACAGTTCGATTAGGTTTAAGATAGTTATGGATAGGGACGGAGAGGGTCCACATATTAAAATGCTTAACTGGGGTAAGGCCAACTTTGAGGGTATGAGAGTATCAAGTTGATTGGAGAAAGTTATTAGAGGGTAAAGGAACATCGGCCAAGTGGGATGTTTTTAAAAGTGTACTGAAGAAAGCTCAGGATGTGTACGTCCCCTTTAGAGTGAAGGGCAAAGCAGGCAAACGTAAGGAAACTTGGCTGACAAGTGAAATTGAGACGTTAGTCACAAACAAGAAGGATGCATTAGCCAGGTATAGGCAGCTGGGATCAAGTGCATTCCTGGAGGTCATGATGAGTATAGAAGTTGAGAGATCATGTTGGAGTTGTATAAGACGTTGGTAAGACCGCATTTAGAGTATTGGGGTCAGTTCAGGGCACCATGTTTTAGGAAAGATGTTGTCAAACTGGAAAGGGTACAGAGAAGATTTACGAGAATGTTGCTAGGACTAGAGGGTCTCAGCTATTGGGATCAAGTGCATACCTGGAGGAGTTTCAGGAACTAAGGAGTAAACTAAGAAAGGAAATCAGAAGGGCAAAAAGAGGCCATGATACTTATTACTCTGGCGAGTATCATTAATGTCATTCCAAAAAGATTTTATAAATGCATCAGAGGGAAAAGGGTAACTAGAGAGAGAGTGGACCTCTCAGGAATCAAAGAGTTCACCTCTATGTGGAGCCACAGGAGATGGGCAAGGTCCTAAATGGTCCTCTGTATTTACCGAGGAGAAAGACAGTAGGACGGAGGAAATTAGAGCAGTCACTGGAAGTGTATTGAGAGCAGTCAGGATTACTGTCAAAGAAGTACTGAAGGTACTGTCGTATTTGAAGGTAGACAAATCCCCAGGGCCTAATCTGATATATCCGAGGACATTGTGGGAAACTAGAGAGGGAATTACGGGAGCCTTGGTTGAAATTTACGAGTCGTCCTTAAATACAGGAGAGGTGCCGGAAGACTGGAGGGTGGCAAATTATTTTCAAGAAGGGCTGCAGGGAAAATGCTAGGAACAAGAGGCCGATGAGCTTAACATGGGTAGTTGGTAAGTTACTGGAGAGTATTCTGAGGGATAGGATATACAGGCATTTGGATGGGCAAAGGCTGATTAGGGATAGTCAGCATGGTTTTGTGCGTGGGAGGTCGAGTCTCACAAATCTGATTGATTTTTTTTTGAAGACGTGACCAAAAAGGTTGATGAGGGCATAGCTGTAGATGTTGTATACATGGACTTCAGTAAGGCGTTCGACAAGTTTCCGCATGGTAGGCTGCTCTGGAAGGTTAGATCGCATGGGATCCAAGGAGATAGCTGAATGGATAGCAAATTGGCTCCATGGAAGGAAGCAGAGGATAAGGTTGCCTCTCAGACTGAATGCCTATGACTAGTGGTGTGACTCACGGTTTGGTGCTGGGCACATTACTGTTTGTCATCTACATCAATGATTTGGACGAGAGCAGACAGTGCAAGATTAGCAAGTTTGCTGATGATGCTAAAGTTCGTGGTTTTTGCAGATAGTGAAGATGGTTGTGAACATTTGCAGCAGGATCTGGATCGATTGGCCAGGTGGGCAGAAGAATGGTTGTTGGAATTTAATACAGAGAAGTGTGAGGTATTACATTTTGGGACGTCGAACAAGGGCAGGATCTACATAGTAAATGGCAGGCCTCTGGGTAGTGTTGTAGAGCAGATGGATCTAGGAGTACAGGTGTTCAGTTCTGGGCACAGTGTTGTAGGAAAGATAATGTCAAGCTTGAAAGGGTTCAGAAAAGATTTACGAGGATGTTACCAGGACTAGAGGGTGTGAGCTGTAGGGAGAGGTTGAGTAGGCTGGGTCTCTATTCCATGGAGCGCAGGAGGATGAGGGGAGATCTTATAGAGGTATACAAAATCATGAGAGGAATTGATGGGGTAGGTGCAGAGTCTTTTGCCCAGAGTAGGGGAATCGAGGACCAGAGGACATAGGTTCAAGGTAAAGGGGAAAAGATTTAATAGGAATCCGAGGGATAACTTTTTCACACAAAGGGTGGTGGGTGTATGGAACAAGCTGCCAATGGAGGTAGTTGAGACTGCGACTATCCCATTGTTTAAGAAACAGTTAGACAGGTACATGGATAGGACAGGTTTGGAGGGATATGGACCAAGTGCAGGCAAGTGGGACTAGTGTAGCTGGGACATTGTTGGCCGATGTGGACAAGTTGGGCCGAAGGGCCTGTTTCCACACTGTATCACTCTATGTCTCTCTGACTATAACTCTAAATCGCAGCATTTTGCTGGAGTAGGACATTGCATGGTATGCCGTTTAGTTATTAGATTCTCTCCTCGTTCAGGTCAAATATAAGGGCAAATCTTCCATTGAGATCTGCATTGATCTGCTGGCGTATATATCCTTAAATGGCAATTGCCAAACAAAGGCAAGGGACACAGCCTCCTCAGCCATGTGCCAGCTGCTTTGTTGTCCTCTATGTGGAGACCATCAAGCAGTGTGATCTTCCACAGATTTCCCAGCTGACGTCAAGAATGTTTAATTGCCATATGTACCAATAGGGAACAATGCAATTCTTATTTGCAGCAGTGCAACATGATTGTAAACACAATACTCAATAATAAGCATACGGAAAAAAAAATCCGATAAATAAAAAACTCTATATAGTGCAATACTAAACAAAGCCTGAAGTCCCTAGTGCAAGCAAGATAGTTCATAGTTCAGAGTTTAGTTGGTATTTGTAGTGTTCAACAACCTGATCATTGTTGGGAATGTTCTTTTTGAAACTGGAAGTCTATTGACTCCAATACCGTGATTTTATATGCAAATGCAAGGAAATACAGTTCATATACAGTTTGTACAGAAATAAGTGGATGAATAGGTATTGGTAGGGTTGCTCTGAGAGCTAGCACAGACTCAGTGGGGTGAATGGCCTTCTGCATCATGAGAAAATATGATCCATTCCACACTGGGAAAATTAAATACAGTAATATTGTCTCCAGTAACATTCTCATAAATTGCAATATAAAATGGACATCATTTCATTTTACGACTTGAAATTTCCCAATCAGCAAAGCTTTCAGCTTTAATTCAGCTTTCCAACATTCACTTGATGTTCCTCTGGTAATGACTTTACACAATCATTCTTTCTGAGATTTATCTTTTCCTCCTATCATATCATAGACATTCCCTTTCCTTTCCTCCTCTCCTTCTTTAAAAGTTATGTTCTTCCTATCTTCATTTTGATAAATTGTTCTTTACCTGAAATGTTCATTTGGGTTTTCTCTCTCTCCACAGATGCTGCCTAATTTACTGAACATGCATTTACTTTATTTTTATTTTGCATATGCAGCTTCTCTAACTTCTTTGTTTCGGGAATATAACACAAATAATTTAGCCATAAAGCGACCTTATTGTGAGACAAGAGCTAGAGTGCAATTGTATATCCATGCTTGCAGTGGGCTTTTCAGTTCACACTTCCCAGACCACTGCATCTGTTTGCAGTCTGTTGCGGCCTGCAGCAATTCAGGATGCTGGATTTTAATACCTGGCAAAATCTGAATGCATGGGAATATTTCACCGCCTCTGGTTGTTATAAATAAATTACAATAACTTGAGAATTCAAAGAGTTTGGCTTTATTTATTTACTTCTGAAAACTCCATAGCCCATACAAAAAGTCAGGCGGCACTGTATTTAAATGAATCAGCTAACCCAACATGTGACTACTTGGTTTACAAGCTGATGTCTATACCAGGCAGTGACCCACAACAATAAGTGTTCTGATTAGGCAATAATTGAAATACGATTGATTGAAACTGAAAAGGTTTTGTTTTTTTTTAATATTTATTTTATTAGAAGCAAGTGTACAAGGAGAAAGTAATCGACAGAACAATTATACAATTTTCGTACAGCTTCAGTTTTAACATTTTATAAACTGATAAGTGAATCGGAAAAAAATAAAAAGGAAAGAATGAAAAGGAAGAAGAAAGATATGAAAAAGAAAGAAGAAAAAACTCCTGAACTAACAAAGAAGTGGAAAAAAAAGCGGAGATATATCCCACTACCCTTCCCTACGCCCTCTCACCCGACCCTAGCATCAGTTTTGAATTTGTGTTCAACCATTCTGTTGTTGAAGAAATTCAATGAATGGAGACCATATTTTGGAAAATTGGTCTGATTTGTCAGACAAAACAAGCCTTATTTTTTCTAAATGTAGTATCTCGGTCATTTCTGTGATCCACATCTTCACTGTGGGGACTGTTATCTTTTTCCAGAATTTAAGTATAAGTTTTTTCGCAGTTATTAAACCGTAGTCAAGGAAGCGTCTTTGGAATATCGTTAACTTAGGGCAGCCCTCTGACATTCCTAATATTATTAATTTTGAATCTGACTCCAATTGAATTTTGAGTGTTTTAGAAATGGTATTGAATATTCCCATCCAGAAATTTTGTATTTTTATGCAGGATACAAAAGAATGGGTTAGGGTAGCTTCTTGGAGGTGACATTTATCACAGAGAGGGAAGACAGTTGGGAAAATCTTGCTCAATTTGGTCTTTGAAATTGAAAACTTTACTAATTCACATCCCCGGCAAGGTGTTTGACAGAATGACAGCATTCTATCAAGAGCACAAACCAAGAGTGGGCCTCCTAACTCCTCATGCGTGCTCTGCTTTTCAATATGATCATGGCTGATCTGCCTAGATCTCAATTTTTCTTCTATTGTGCACTAAATGTAGTTCCAACACTCCCTGCCACACTAAAGCAGCCTGCTCTCCCTCGGTCCTTTCTTAACTCTGATTCATGCTCTATGATTCACAACATACCTAACTTACTCTGTTTGCTCCATGATGAAACAAATTGGCACAGGAGTCTTGGGTTTCACTGACAACAGACATTCACTGACAGCATTCATAACTGCACACGCATTCACCCCAGCCACGTTAATGTTTTAGGCCTGACTCAAAGTTTATGATAGTTACCTATCTGGTAACAGTATCTGGTGGCCAGTGTAGGCAGCCCAAACCAAGCTTTTAATAGGCAAGGAGACAACCATGTGGGTGATATTTTCAACCCGAGGAGCAGCATAAACCTGGAAATAATTATAAGATACTGTTATTTAATTTGGCTGAATTTCCATCAGTATCTGAGAAGTGGCAAAATTACATTGTAGATAATTTTTCCTTGCTATGTGAGGGTTACAGGGCCAGTGTTTAGCAAAAGGTAGCATTTGGCAAAGGGTGAAAATAGTTATTAGATTTTCTTAGTACAAACTCTTCAGTACCGAATGTATCAGGAAAAACTGCATGCTTGACAATTGCATTACAGTTTGGGAGACAATGTGAGTTTCGTCAACACTTAGATTAGGAGCCCAGATCGCAATGGCCTAACAACAGGCAACCAACTTGTAGATAAAAAAGGCATCACTGAGCTGAAGCACAAATTAAAATTATTGTTTTTGGAGGTTTTACAAGATCTTCGGAACATCTTTGAATGTTGCTTTTGGAAATTCTTTGAGAATTCAGCCTAAAGGAAGTGAATACTATGATATTCTGTTCATTTATAGATTCCCTCTCTCCTGGTGAAAACTTGGTCGGGAACAGCATCCTGGAAAATCCTGGGGTCTGGAGCAAGAAAAACAAAAAGATTGAGGCCAGACAGAGGAGCACGAGCAACTGCAGAGGAAGGGATAGATGAAGACTTCTAGTTTGGTTATCTCTGGGTTGCTTCCAGTACCTTGTGCTAGTGAGGGTAGGAACAGGGAGAAAGGGGATCTGAATGTGTGGCTGAGGAGTTGTTGCAGGGGGCAGGGATTTAGATTTCTAGATCACTGAGATCTCTTCTGGGGCAGGGGTGACCTGTACAAAAGGGACGGGTTGCACCATAATTGGAGGGGGACTGACATTCTGGCAGGCAGGTTTGTTAGTGCTACACGGGTGGGTTTAAACTAAACAGTGGGGGGGGTGGAGTCAACAGCGTGGAAGCGTATGCATGCAGTTAATGGAAAAGAGAGTTTAGGAAAGGTCACTTTTAAACTAACAGGGCAGGGGGATGGGAACCAATGCAAGGAGACTGAGGGGCATAAAAGGAGGACAGAAGCAAAAGGTAAAAGGGAGATAAGAAAAACAAACCTGAAGGTTTTGTGCCTTAATGCGAGGAGCATTCGTAAAAAGGTGGATGAATTGAATGTGCAGTTAGTAGTTAAGGAATATGATATAGTTGGAATTATGGAGACATGGCTCCAGGGTGACCAAGGCTGGGAGCTAAACTTGCAGGGGTATTCAATATTCAGGAAGGATAGACAGAAAGGAAGAGGAGGTGGGGTGGCATTGGTGGTTAAAGAGGAGATTAATGCAATAACAAGGGGAGACATTAGCTTGGATGCTGTATAATCGGTATGGGTAGAACTGCGAAATAGCCAAGGGCAGAAAACGCTTGTTGGAGTTGTATACAGACCACCAAACAGCAGGAGGGAGGTTGGGGATAGCATCAAGCAGGAAATTAGGGATACTTGTAGCAAAGGTACAGTTATCATGGGTGACTTTAATCTACATATAGATTGGGCCAACCAAATTGATAGCAGCGCTGAGGAGGAGGATTTCCTGGAATGCATATAGACAATAGAAAATAGACAATAGGTGCAGTAGGCCATTCGGCCCTTCGAGCCAGACCGCCATTCAATGTGATCATGGCTGAACTAGAACTAGGGGACATAGTTGCAGAATAAGGGGGGGCTCTTTTAAAACTGAGATGAGGAAGAACTTCTTCACCCAGAGGGTGGTTAATTTATGGAATTCACTGCCCCAGGGAGCAGTGGAAGCAGAAACTTTAAATATATTTAAGACTAAAATAGATGGTTTTTTAGCTGCCAAGGGGATAAGGGGCTACGGGGAGAGGGCAGGGATATGGACCTAGGTATGGTTAGTATAGTAAGACCTGAGTGATCTCCTGGACAAGTGTCGATCGCCTGGATTGGGGTCGGAGAGGAATTTCCCGGATTTTTTTCCCGAATTGGACCTGGGTTTTTATCCGGTTTTTTGCCTCCCCCAGGAGATCACGAGGTTCTTGGGGTGGAGAGGGGTGATAGCGGTATAAAGGGGAGGGTAGTGTCTTGTGTTCTGTGTCTTGTGTCTACTGTTTGTGGGTAAGTGTGTCTGTTTAGTGTTCAGCCATGAGCGAATGGCGGTGCGGGCTCGACGGACCTGGTGGTCTACTCTCGCACCTACTTTCTATGTTTCTATGTTTCTATCATACAGAATTGTTTTTTGAACTGACTAGAGGACAGGCCAAAAAATAAAATGGGGAAGATGGCTCAACCGTAGCGAATGAGGGAAATCAAGGATAGTGTTAAATCCAAGGGAGGCATATAAATTGGCCTGAGGAAGCAGTAAACTGGAGACTGGGAGAAATTTAGGACTCAACAGAGGAGGATAAAGGGGTTAATTAAGTGGGGGGACAAAAGAGCATGAAAGAAAGCTTGCGGGGAATATAAAAACTGACTGTAAAAGCTTCTTTAGATATGTAAAAAGGAAAAAATGAGTGAGGACAAATGTAGGTTCCTAACAATCAAAGACAGGTGAATTTATAATGGGAAACAAAGAAATGACAGAACAGTTAAACGAGTACTTTGGTTCTGTCTTCACTAAGGAAGACACAAACAATCTCCCAGGAATACTAGGGGACCGAGGATCTAGTGGGAGGGAAGAACTGAAGGGAATCCACATTAGTCAGGAAATGGTGTTAGGTAAACTGTTGGGACTGAAGGTAGATAAATATCCAGGGCTGGTGGTCTGCATCACAGAGTAATCAAGGAGGTGGCCCTAGAAATCGTGGATGCATTGGTGATCTTTTTCCAATGTTCTCTCGACTCTGGAACAGTTCCTGTGGACTGGAGACGCGTCAATGTAACCCCACTTTTTAAGAAAGGTGGGAGTGAGAAAACGGGGAATTATAGACCAGTTAGCCTTACATCGGTAGTGGGGAAGATGCTTGAATTGCTTGTTAAATATGTTATAGCAGCGCATTTGGAAAACAGTGACAGGATTGGTCAAAGTTAGCATGGATTTATGAAGGAAAAATCATGCTTGACTAATCTTCTGGAATTTTTTGAGGATGTAACAGGTAGAATGGATAAGGGAGAGCCAGTGGATGTGGTGTATCTAGACTTTCAAAAAGCCTTTGACAAGGTCCCATGCAAGAGATAGGTGTGCAAAATCAGAGCACATGGTATTGGGGGGTGGGGTATTGACATGGAAAGAGAACTGGTTGGCAGTCAGGAAGCAAAGAGTAGGAATTAATGAATCCTTTTCAGAATGGCAGGCAGTGATTAGTGGGGTGCCACAAGACTTGGTGCTGGGACCCCAGTTATTTAAAATATATATTAACGATTTGGACGATGGAATTAAATGTGAATTCTCCACGTTTGTGGATGACACAAAGCAGGCTGGCAGTGTGAGCTGCGATGAGGATGCTATGAGGCTGTAGGGTCACTTGGATAGGTTGGATGAGTGGGAAGATGAAGTATAATGTGGATAAATGTGAGGTTATCCACTTTGCTGGCAAGAATAAGAAGGCAGATTATTATCTGAATGGTCAGGAAAGAACTGCAGATGCTGGTTTAAATGGTATCTGAATCATGTCAATTTAGGAAAATGGGAGGTGCAACGAGACCTGGGTGTGCTTGTAAATCAGTCACTGAAATTAAGCATGCAGGTACAGCAGGCAGTGAAGAAAGCTAATGGCATGTTGGCCTTCATTGCGAGAGGATTTGAGTCTTGGAGCAAAGAGATCCTAAGAGTTGTTCAGTGCCCTGGTGAGACCACACCTGGAATATAGTGTGCAATTTTGGTCTCCTAATTTGAGGAAGGACATTATTGCTATTGAGGGGGTGCAGCGTGGGTTCACCAGGTTAATTCCCGGTATGGCGGGACTGACATGTGATGAAAGAATGGGTCGTCTGGGCTTGTATTCACTGGAATTTAGAATGAGAGGGGATCTTATAGAAACATATACAATCCTTAAAGGATTGGAGAGGCTAAATGCAGGAAAAATATCCCCGATGTTGGGGGAGTCCAGAACAAGGGGTCACAGTTTAAGAATATGGGGTAGGCCATTTAGGACTGAAATGAGGAAAAACATCCACCCAGAGAGTTATGAATCTGTGGAATTCTCTGCCACAGAAGGCAGTGGAGGCCAATTCACTGGATGTTTTCAAGAGAGGGTTAGATTTAGCTCTTAGAGCTAAAGGAATCATGGGATATGGGGGAAAAGCAGGAATGGGGTATTGATTTTAGATGATCAGGCATGATCATATTGAATCGGGGTGCTGGCTCGAAGGGTCAAATGGTCTACTCCTGCACTTATTATTTTTCTTCTATGAGAGGTGATCAATCCTCCTCCACCCACTCTGGACCACTTCCACCAAGTCCTCACCTCTATTCCCTCCTGCATGCATCCTGAGGCATCTTGTGCTGGGTAAAGTTGTCAAATATCTGTATTTTCTCAATGTTGGCGAATCCGTAGACCTCTCTAACCAATAAATTCCAGGATTTGTAATCACTTTAAGAATTCAATGTATTTAAAATGAGCGAACATCATAAATGTCCTCAACCTAAGCTATAATCCCATATCCTCATGTGTTTCTACGTAATAAAAGCTGTTTCATTCTCTCTATTGTTCCTTGGGTCATTCGGGAATTCCTTGTTATCATGGGACCATGATTATTACATGCACTGCTGCAACTCAAGGTGAGGGCCCGCCACAATCTTGGGATAAATAAAAAATGATCTGTATCCTGAGACCATGTGTAAAAATAAAGAACAGGCTATAATTAAGGGCTGGTTTTGAAGATCTCTGAATGAACAGAGTAAGTCACAAATATTGTGGTCGGGAGACTGCAGATGTTGGAATCTTGAGCAAAAAAACAAACTGCTGGAGGAATTCTGTTAGTCAGGCAGAATCTGTGGAGGGTAATGGTCAGAAAACGTTTTGGGATGGGACCATCCATCAGACTGACGGTATTTTTTTTTACAAATGTTTAAACTCTTGCCATTGCACAGAAAAACACATCGGTATGAATAAGCAAACTTCATTAAAATAAAGTTAATAATGAAAAATATTTACACCAATAATATTTGCAATTATATATATGACAAACTAATAGATTGTTGACGGGTCAGAAGGTGGAATCTGATTAATTACAACCTCTAATTTCTAAGAGATATAGACATAGTCAATCCTACCCGAGGACCTATACTTTTTTAATTCCTGGCCATCTGTTTTAATGATCTGATGTGCAGTCAATAGAAAAGAAAATAAGTGGAAGTCTTGCTTCACTGGAAATACATGGCACACTCCCTGGTGGGCAGGCGTATTTATAATGGAAATATCTGCCTCACAGGGGTAGACACGTCATTCAATATCAATTTGGGGACATCTGCCTGTATTTCCTGTCTTCAGACATAATTCACATGTGGTGTGAAATGGGCACTGCTGTATTGAATTGAATACATTTTATTAGCCAAGTATGTATACATACAAGGAATTTGCCTTGGTGCTTGCTCGCAAGTAACATCACGATATACAGTAGACAATTAAAAATCAAACATTATAATTTAAACATGTGAAGAATGAAATAAAATACCAGAGCAAAAGGAAGCTACAGACTTTTGGCTGTTGTGTAGAGCTACTGCTCGTGGAAGAAAAGCTGTTTTTATGTCTGGCTGTAGTGGCTTTGACAGTCCGGAGTCGCCTTCCAGAGGGAAGTACTTCAAAGAGTTTGTGGCCAGGGTAAGAGGGGTCAGAGATGATCTTACCCACTCGCTTCCTGGCCCTTCCAGTGTACAATTCATCAATGGGAGGAAGGCTGCAGCCAACAACCTTCTCAGCTGATCGGACGATTTGCTGCAGCCTCTGGATGTCGTGCTTGGCGGCTGAGCCAAACCAGACCATGATGGAGAAGGTGAGGACATACTCTATGATGGCAGTATAAAACTGGACCATCATTGCCTGTGGCAGATTGTGTTTTCTCAGCTGCCGCAGGAAGTACATACTCTGTTGGGCCTTTTTGACTGTGGAGTCGATGGTGGCCTCCTATTTAAGGTCCCTGGAGATGATGATTCCAAGGAACTTAAATGACTCTTCAGATGTGACTGTGGTGTTGTTGATGGTTAGTGGAGGGAAGGGAGGGGGAGCTGTCTTAAAGTCTACAATCAATTCCACTGTCTTAAGAGCATTGATCTCCAGGTTGTTGCAATGGCACCAGGACACCAGCTGTGTCACTTCCTGTCTGTAGGCAGATTCCTCCCCATCATGAATCAGTCCAATCAGGGTTATGTCACCGCAAACTTGAGAAGCTTGACAGAGGAGTCTGTGGAGGTGCAGTCATTGGTGTAAAAAGAGTAAAGGAGAGGGGAGAGTACGCATCCTTGTGGTGTTCCTATGCTGAGGGTCAGCGAGTCATAGATGTGCTTTTCCAGCCTCACATGCTGCTTCCTGTCTGTCAGGAAGTTGGTGATCCACTGACAGAGGGGTTCAGGCACAGTCAACTTGGAAAGTTTGGAGTGTAGTAGCTCTGACACAATGGTGTTGAATGCAGAGCAAAAATCCACAAACAAAATCATATCTATATTACTAAAAGTCTGATCTTGACCGCTTTTGGCCCACTGTGCTCCGATTTTCGAGAAAACGCTGCCACCTACGGCCGTCATTTTTAGCCACCTCGCTCAGAGCCCATGTCTGCCTTCCTGGACCAGAGGATTTTTCCCATCGATGAAAAATCAGAGAGATATTAATGGGTTTTTTTAAATCACCATTCTCTCTGCTGCCCCTGCTGGAGGGAGGGGGAGGGACTATAAAACCAGGAAGTGGTGTGCCTCACTCAGTCTCTGCAAGATGGAGGTCACATCTCTCTGAGCTCTGAATAACACTGAACACATGTCTACTCAACTGTGAGTGCCCTTAATGTGGTTTGAAAATGAAAATATGGTTGGTTTGAAGTAAAAAGGCACTGCCTGCAAATGGTTGTTTGGGGGGTAATTAGCGTGTGTGCGGGGGGGGGGGGGGGGGATAGTTAGTGTGTGTGACGCTGCATGCCGCCTCCCCCCCCCCCCCACAACCGCACGTTGGGGGAACAGACCCAACGGGTCTGCACTTGGTCTAGTAGTATCTATAGTTCAAGGGAAGGACATATAAAATATTTTTCCTGTTTTTCATGACAGTTCATGGGATTTTACAGTTGAAAAGTAGAATGATTAAGTGACATTTTCTCATTTTAATTATTATAACTTTAGTCATTATTGACTTTTATTTTTATTATGAAATTAAACTTACTGTTTCTTGGGGAATGTCACACATGTGGTAATGTTGGAAGTTGTGAAGCCTCAAAAGAAATCGAATGAACTTAGTTGACTCAATTCTGAATACTTTCTGAAGAAGGGTTTCGGCCCGAAACGTTGCCTATTTCCTTCGCTCCATAGATGCTGCTGCACCCGCTGAGTTTCTCCAGCATTTTTGTGTACCTCTGAATACTTTCAGTTCATTATAACATCTATTTTGTCATTGTTTGTTACTTTTGATAGATTTTAAGTAAAATCTCTTGGGGTTTTGAAAGTTTTGATGAGCAACCACATCTAAGCATCTTGCAAAAATGTTGCAGTAGGCCATTTATCTGCACATGTTATAAAGCTGTGAAGGTAAATCACTTTCCATGAGTAACTAAGTGTCATGAGGTCTACTTTCTGTGTCTTTACTTGAATAATTAACTGTTAATACAGTATGTAGGTTGATTATCATTTTCTTGATTCCAAAACTAGCATAAAATATCATATCAATGGATGATTATGCAAATCTACAGCTTGTTTTCAGATATATTTATATGATAAATAAATAATAAATTATATCTATTTACATCACAAGCAATTTGGCCTGGACCAGCCACAGCAAAGCCATGGCCAAGAAAGCACAACAAAGCCTCTACTTCCTGAGAAGGCTTAGGAGGTTCGGCATGTCCTCAACAACCCTCAACAACTTCGACAGATGCACTGCAAAAAACATTTTATCAGGATACATCACAACCTGGTTTAGGAACAGCTCCATTCAAGGCCACAAGACATTGCAGAGCTATGGACATAGTATGGACCATCAGCCTCCCATTGACTCCATCTATACTTCATGCTGCCTCGACAAGGCTGCCAGCATTATCAAGGCCCAGTCTCACCCTGGTCACTCCTTCATTCAAGAAAAACGCATACCTTCAGTGGCTGTTTCTTCCCATCTGTTATTAGGCAACTGAATTGTCCTCTCATCAGCTAGGGTGCAGCCCTGACCTCCAGGGTGGCACATAGGTAGAGTTGCTGCCTTACAGCGCCAGAGACCCGGATTCGACCCTGACTATGGTTGCCGTCTGTATGGAGTTTGTATGTTCTCCCCGTGACTGTGTGGTTTTTCCCTCGGCGCTCCGATTTCCTCCCATACTCCAAAGACGTACAGTTTGTAGGTTAATTGGCTTTGGTAAAAATAATAAATTGTCCCTAGTGTGTAGGATAGTGTTTGTGTGTAGGGTTTGCTGGTCGGCATGGTCTAGGTGGGCCAAAGGCCTGTTTCTGCGCTGTATCGCCAAACTAATATAAATTAAACTAAACCTCCCACCTATCTCAATGAAGACCTTTGAACTATATTCAATCGGATATCAGACTGTATCTTGCACCAAATATTGCACCCTTTATTATTCATCTGTGCACTCTGGACATCTTGATAATATTCATGCAGTCTTTTCTTTGACTGGATAGCACACACACAATTGCTTTTCATTGTACCTCGGTACATATGACAATAATAAACTAAATAAACTAAACCAAACTAATCTAATTAAATAAGTCAGAACCTGAATGCAAGTACTCTCTGTATGTTATTTGGAACATTAAGTACAGTATATTGGAATGTTTCCCACTTGCCTGGTTAATGGTTCAACACCATCTCCTTGGCTGTAATGTCCTCGCTGCAAAATACATGAGAGCAACGTGTCACTTATTTCCCTAGCCAGTGACCTCCACCACTAACAAAGCTAAGATTATCAGAGTTGTGAAAACATTATCACTTGCAAGTTTCCCTGCGAGTCAAGAGTCAAGTTGCACATCATCTGTCTTTGAAATTTATTATTGTTCCTCCATTATCATAAATTCATACTCAAAATGTCTTGTGTAAGAAAATAAGCAAATGATTTTAATCCTCATCATTGTTCAGAATGTTACTGGATTTAAAAAACAAATTTGCCCAAATCAGAACAATGTTTTAACTTCCTGAAAGTTATGCATGGTTCATATTTTGGTAGCACCTTATGGATTGTTCATTTGACACTACTGTTAAACTTTAAGTTGAGAAAGTGCATTGGGATGGTATTGAAAAATTCGACTCCAGACTCCACAGTGGTCGTGGTTAAAGGGCAGAAAGAAATGCACCACCTCAGAAACTATCCATCAGCCTGTCCCACCAGGCACCCATAGTCCATTTGTGGGGAAGTCTGTGGATCTTACATTGACCTCATCAGTTATCATAATATAGGATGGAAGCAAGTCATTACCTGATCCCCTTGGACTGGATAAGAAAGAAACATAGGTTTTAGTAGAAATACAGCATGGAAACAAGCCCTTTGATCCACTGAGTCAATCCCAACTATCAATCACCCATTCATACTACTATCTTATCCCACATGCCCACAAATGCCATAATTGTACCCACCTTTACCACGGCCAATGGCAGCTTGTTCCATATACACCTATTGTTCCATATATCCCAATGTGTGAAAAATTATACTTCGGGTCCTTTTTAACTTTCTCCCCTCTTACCTTAAACCTATGTCCTCTGGTTTTAGACTCCCCTTTCATTGGGAAAAGACAATGGTTATTCACCCTATCTATGCACCTCAAGATTTTATAAACCTCTAAAAGTATATCACTCAGCCTCCTATCTCCAGGGAAAAAAAGTCATAGCCTATCCAGCCCCTCCTGACCTGGTAACATATTTGTAAATCTTTTTGCATTCTTTCCAGTTTAATGACATCCTTCCTACAGCAAAGCAACCAGAACTTTAGAGTACCTCAATTGTGGCCTTAGCTTGTAACTTAAAGCTTCTAAAAAAACAACTTTTTTAAATACAATTTCCTTTGCTTCTTTTTAATCTGTCTTAATCAAATACTTCTTTCCCTTTCACCTCACTGGAGTAAACATTGAATTTACCATTTAATTTTTTATCTTCTGATTCAGATTCTACATGGTTCATAATCAATCAGATTATAAAAGTGCTAAATGACACACAGTTGCTTGCCCTGTTCATCCAATTCTCAAAGGAAAACATTATGCTCTTAAGTGTCCTACAAAGTGCCATGCAGTGCCAAGGGAAGAGAATAACAGCTGGAGCTGTTTGATCTTTGTTCACAGCAAACTCCAGACAATATTTATTTATTTTTCAAGATTCAATTCAAGAACACAATCTATGGACTCTGAAAATTTCTCCCACAGGATGTTGCAATTTTGCTTCAGTGTCTTTTCACGTATACTTCACTTTATAACTTCGGATTCATTTCAAGCAATGCTCAGTTAAGAAAATACAGTTCATCATGCTTCAGGCAACAAAGTTGACATGGTACTTTATGCAAAGTAAATAGCATATCTGTGTTCCATCTTAGTTGAGTCGGAACATTTCATACTTAAAAAAACATATCTCGTTTTAATTACATTTGCACTTTTTAATTTATTTTTATTTTATTTATTAGAAGACATTTTATTTCTCAGAAAATCTGCTCTAAAATTATATTAATTGAAGAACTTTGTTGATCACTTCATTCTCAAATTGATCATGGAAATGTCATTTTCAATCCAATTAGATGATTTAACATTAATTCCTGGGGTTAATTTTGACAGATCATAACATGGAACTTGTGATTGCAACTAAAAAATGTTGTTACTGATTTGTATTTCAATCAGCTAAGGTGATAAAAACAAGTTAGAATGGGAGAAGTCCCCAGATTTATTTGGACTAGCCCTGTGGATTTATTTTACATTCAGCTGTGGACAGTCATATTTGTATCTGAAAGACAGCAACTTCAACATATCTGCACTGAAATATTAGCATTAGTTATGAGTTTGTGTCATTGGAGATACATTTGAATCAAATCTTCTGATTCAGAGGCAAAAGTGCTGCAGCTGAATCAAACAAGGCATGCTGGTTAAATTACTGGGCTGGCAGCCAGAGTTCTGGACCATTAAATAAATCTGGAATTAAAGCTAGTCTTGGTAATGGTAACCACAAAACCATAGAATTTTGGGGGGATAAAAAGAAGTCTGCCACATTAGTTAGTCTGTGAAATATGTAACTCCACACTCACCAATGTGGTTGTAAAAAAAATAAAATTGCAGCTGCTCGAATCTGAAACAAAAACAGAAATGTCTTTAGAACACAACCAGTCAAACAGTATCTATGGAAAGTGAAGTTTACTTAAATCGTCCATAGTCCACTCAGTTCAGAGTGAGGGTCTCTGACTCGAAATGTTAATCGGTTTCTCTTTCCACAGATGGTGCCTGACTGGATGAGTTCTTCCAGCCTTTGTACTTCTGCCAAAGTGGTGGATTCTTAATTGTTTCCTTCGTTGACATCTCATAGAAAAAACATAGTCATTCTCAGTCATTTGATTGACTTCAAGTTTTCTCTTTAACTAATACCAGTCTTGTAATGATTAGAATGGAGGCAAGATTAACAAGCTCCGAGTTATTATGCATATAAAAGGAAACTATCAGACAGCTAAGCAAAAGATGCCGGCTCATCCAATGAATTTCAATCAATATCTGGTTTGAGAAAGGACCGAAGATGCCGAGCGAAATAATGCGAGTAGCATGTATGAAAATGGGAAGGCTGTGGCCAAGCATTTTGGAAGAAGACACAAATTAAGGCGATTAAAAGAAAGCCAACAGAACCCTGCATACACACGGAAATTTAGAATTTCGGGCACGGCAGAGCCCTTCGGACGGCAGGCCGTTCGATTGTGTGCGCGAGGAGCCATTGTGACGTCATCTGCCTCGTTAGATTTTTAAAAGATAGTAGACCAAGTGCAGACCCATTGGGTCTGTTTCCCCAATGTGCGGTTGCGGGGGCCAGACCCAATGGAGGGTGGGGAGGGGGTAGAGGCAGCAACTACCCAGGTTGTAGAGCAGAAGCCTACGAGCTAGGTTGCGGCCGGCGTGGACCAGAGCGAGACCCAGAGCGATCTGGGGACGGTCAAAAGCAGCGGAGGGCCGGCCAATCGTGGCTTCCGCAAGGGGAAGCCCACCCACCAGCATGACAGACGAACGGGCGGGAGAGACGGAGAGGAGGTTGTCCCCTTTTCCAATGCGCTTGTCTGCGCCCGCGCTGCGATAACGCCTGCCGTCGCCATGTTGTAGAACTTCAAGGAGCCCAGCGGAGCGCGCTGCATGACGAGCACGTGTTTAGCGGCTTGAATCCAGAGCCCTAGGGGGTGGGGGGGAAGGGTGGCTGAGACACGTAACTCGCAGCTCGTGGAAAACAGCGGGGCTGCGCGTTGAAAATTCTGTGCACCTTGCCGCGAGGAGCAGAGGCATTGTGACATCATCCAGCTCACTTCAGCACGTTAGATTTTGAAAAGATCTCAGATTAGTGAACAATTTTAGCAATAAAATCGGGAAATAATTAATCAAATTTTCAGATTAGGTGATTTTTGAGATCATGAGGTAAATCTCTACCGGAATATGTAAAAATGTCACCGTTAGTGTGTGGGGTTTTCGAGGAGATGTGAATCACATATTAAAACACACCCACACAAATAAACACATCCACATCCAAGTTCAGCGTTTTATATTATAATAGATAGATAGATTTACAGATGACAACAGAGCTCAAGTCATTCTTGTACATAGGACTACGGCCCGAAACGTTGCCTTTTTCCTTCGCTCCATAGATGCTGCCGCACCTACCTTTTGTCTACCTACCTTCTGACAATGAATGAATGAATGAAATGAATGAAAACTTTATTGTCATTCAGATATACACCTAGACACAGTGCACCTTGAACGAAATTTCGTTGCATTTGACGCTCCGATCAGGTAAATAGTAAAAGTAAAAGTGCTAGGTGCGTCCATAAAAATGCCTCATGTGCATGATTCTGTAAAATAAATATATATAAAAAGTTTTTTTTAAAAAGTGTCGATATTTTAAAAGTTCTAGCCTCGGTTTTTTTGATTGTTCAGTAATCTTATGGCCTGGGGGATGAAGCTGTTGCAGAACCTGGTTGTCCCGCTCTTCATGCTGCGGTACCTCCTCCCAGAGTTAAGCAGTATAAACAGTCCGAATTGTGGGTGTGTGGGGGCTCTGGTAATGCCCTTAGCTCTAATCAGACAGCGCTTGTACCCCATGTCCATGATTGAAGGAAGAGAAGTCCCAATGATTTTTTCCGCTGTCCTCACCACTCTCTGAAGGCACTTCCAGTCCGCAGCTGTACAGCTGCCGCACCACGTAGAGATGCAGCTGGTCATGACCGACTCAATTGTGCTTCTGTAGAAGGTGGCGAGGATGGGAGGGTGGAGGTGTAAACTTCTCAACCTGCGGAGGAAGTACAACCGCTGCTGTGCCCGTTTTGCCAGAGATGTAATGTTTGTGGACCAGTTTAAGGTGTCCGTTATATGCACCCCCAGGAACTTGATCTTTTTCACCTGCTCCACTGCTGAGTTGTTGATGCAAAGTGGAGTGTGACTGGGCTGAATTTTCCTTCTGAAATCGACGACAATCTCCTTGGTTTTGTTCACATTTAGGAGAAGGTTGTTCCTGCTGCACCAGCTCACGAGCTGTTCCACCTCCTCTCTATATGCCTGGTCGTCGTTATTGCGGATGAGGCCCACTACTGTTGTGTCATCCGCGTATTTGATGATATGGTTAGTAGTGGACCTGGCGACACAGTCATGTGTCATCAATGTGAAGAGCAGCGGACTCAGGACACAGCCCTGAGGGGATCCGGTGCTCAGTGTGATGACCGAGGAGGTGTTCTTCCCCACCCGCACAGACTGGGGTCTTTCAGAAAGGAAATCCAGGATCCAGTTGCATAGTATGGTATTGAAACCTAGGGGTGCCAGTTTGCTCACCAGATGCTGGGGGATTATCGTGTTAAATGCTGAGCTGAAATCAACAAACAGCATCCGCACGTGGGTGTTCCTCTCCTCCAGGTGTTGTAGGCTCAGGTGGACTACAGAGGAAATAGCATCCTCTGTGGAGCGGTTCGGGCGATAAGCAAACTGGAACGGGTCAAAACTGGAGGGGAGTTTAGAGACCATGTGCTGCTTAATAAGCCTCTCAAAGCACTTCATTATTATTGGTGTGAGTGCTACGGGGCGGTAATCATTCAGGCAGGTTATTGTAGACTTTTTGGGAACTGGTATGATGGTGGCTGTCTTGAAACATGATGGAACAATGGCCTGGTTCAGGGAGATGTTAAAAATGTCTGTCAGAACCAGAGCCAGCTGGTCGGCACATCCCCTAAGCAGACGCCCCGGTATGTTATCCGGTCCGGCTGCCTTTCGCGGGTCAATACCCTCCAGGATTTTGCGGACTTCAGCAGTTTCAAAGGACAGTGTCTGTTCTCCTGGTTGAGGCTCTAATTTCCTCATTGTAGTGGTGTTCAGTGCCTCAAACCTGCCGAAATGATTATTTAGTTCATTTAGAAAGTCTGTGTCATCTTTACAAGACATCTGAGGTGCCTTGTAGTTTGTTATGGCCCGGATGCCTTCCCACATGTTCCTGGTGTTGTTATCATCCTGGAAGAAACCCTGGATTTTCTGTCCGTGGGCGCGCTTTGCTTTCTTAATTTCGCGGTTGAGGTTGGCTCTCGCTGTTCTCAGAGCTCCCAAATCACCAGATTTAAAAGCCGCATTTCGTGTTTTCAGCATGGCACGCACCTCTGCAGTAATCCAAGGTTTGTGGTTGGCCCGGGTTGTGATGTTCCTGATGACAGTGACGTCCTCCATGCACTTCTGTATGTAGCCCGACACTGACATGGCATACTCATCCACATTGATGTTTTCGTTATGAGTGGCTGCTGTCCTGAACATGTCCCAGTCCGTGCACTCAAAGCAGTCCTGGAGTGCTTCTGTAGCTCCCTCAGACCAGACTCTAACCTGCTTCACAGTGGGTTTCTCTCTGATCAGAAGGGGCTTATAGGCTGGGATGAGCATTACAGAGAGGTGGTCAGAGGAGCCGAGGTGAGGCCGGGGTACTGCTCTGAAAGCCTGCTTGATGTTGCTGTAGACCCGGTCCAGCGTATTCTCTCCACGTGTAGCAAAGTCCACATATTGATGGAAATGAGGGAGGACAGTCTTCATGTTGGCCTGGTTAAAGTCCCCAGCAACAATGACAACGCCCTCTGGATGATTCCTTTGCTGCTCACTGATGGAACGGTAGAGAATACGCAGAGCCTCCTTAGTGTTGGCTGCGGGGGGGATGTATACAGCAGTAATGCTAACCACAGTAAACTCCCGTGGCAGATAGAATGGCCTGCATTTCACAGTCAAAACCTCTATGTCCGGAGAGCAGTGGCTGGAAACAGCGGTAGCATTATTACACCAGCTGTTGTTTGTGTAGATGCACACACCCCCACCCCGGGATTTACCAGTCAAAACAGTGTCCCTGTCGAGCCGGAATGTTGTTAGCCCCCCTAAGCTAACAGCCGCATCAGGTACAGATGAGTTTAGCCATGTCTCTGTCAGGACTATAGCGCAGCAGTCTCTCACCTCCCTTTTTATTGTGAGATCCAGATGTAGATAGTCCATTTTGTTTTCCAGAGAGCGGACATTCGACAGGAGAATGGATGGGAGCGGTGTCCTCCACGGGTTAGCCTTTAGCCTCGCCGTTAGCCCCCCTCGACAGCCCCGCTTCTGTCTTCTGTAGCGCCGCCTCCGTGTTCTTCTGTAGCGGCCAGTGCCTGCGAAAGTCTCCGCAATTCTCCGCAATTTCCCGCAATTCTCCGCAATTCTGCAGGCCGCTGGGTTCTCCCGACACAGCAGTCCGAGACAGTGCAGGCGTTCCTCGAGTTCAACGTCCACGCAGTCTCTACTGCTTAACCGTTGTAATCTCAGTAATGCCCCATGATCGTACATTAACTTGCAGCCTGCCTGCTGCAAGTTATGAAGCCGAACCTTAGAAAACTTACCGCTATCCCTAACGAGAGTCAAAGCAGCCGCAGCCAACCAGGGCGCCAATGACAAGTTGTTATTTGTAGCACAAAGCACTAGTGTGCATCTGTATTGATCTATTCTATCCCCCACTGATTTTCTGCCTGTACCCAACTATAATTTCATATGAGCATTATTGTATTTGCTTATCAAAAAAATATACTTTTGCATAAGTATAACATGAGTGCCATCTGGTGGATGTTGTTTGTCATGTGTCTGTTACATTAGTAATATAGTAATTTAGATTTAAAATAGTATTTCAAAGACATACAAACACGTTTTACAAAATACTTTTACAAAAACATTTTTTATACTGTTCTACATTCTGATTAGCTAGCTGGTTGTCAAGCTGTGCTACAAACTCTTGCATCACTGTATCATCCTGAGTTAGTTTACATTAAGTCATTCAGTTCAGTTTGGTTTATTGTCACATGTACCGAGGTACAGTGAAAATATTTTGTTGCGCGCTATCCAGTCAGCCGAAAGTCAAAACATGATTACAATTGAGCCATTTACTGTGTATAGATGCATGATAAGGGAATAACGTTTAGTGCTAGGTAAAGCCAGCAAAATCCAATCAAGGAAAGTCCGAGGGTCACTAAAGAGGTAGATAGTAGTTCAGCACTGCTCTCTGGTTGTGGTAGGATGATTCCATTGCCTGATGGGAAGAAACTGTTCCTGAATCTGGAGGTGTGTTTTCACACTTCTATACATTTTGCCTGATGGGAGAGGGGAGAACAGGGAGTGGCCATGGTGTGACTCGTCAATTATGCTGCTGTCCTTGCCGAGGCAGTGTGAGGTATAAATGGAGTCAATGGAAGGGAGGTTGGTTTCTGTGATGGCCTGGGCTGTGCCCACAATTCTCTGCAATTTAACAGTCATTTAACAGACCTTGTACCTTGGGGACACCTCTTACAATGGATGTGGAGATTGAGTTTGGAAATACTGAGCCTATGATCTGCCCAGCACTCTGCACCACACCTGACCTTGGTCATTCTCACATTTTGCTGGTCTTTCTTCCTGACATAATTAATTAGATGCCAATGCTTTGAGTGTGGATGCATCCAAAATGTTTGTGACATTTTGGATAATGAAAGATGGTACTGGTTTTGAAAAGGTCATATATGTTGCACAGTTTGAATAACAAACCGCCACTACTGATGCACGTTCCCAGTTTGTTTTATGCCAATGCCTTCCTACGGGGCTTTGTAGTCTGTTCCAACTCAAGCAATGGAGCTTCCAAGAATGATGAGTTTCACTGATCTAGTTACAGCTGAGGTCACTGAGTGCATCTTCTTAGAAGTTGGATTCATTATTTGTCATTGTGAGAGCACAGACGCTGATCAAAGTAGCACTTTGTTTTTCCTTCAGTGGGAGTTGAAGAGTCATGAATGCATCATTACATCCGTAAGGGAGATGCGTTAAACTGCTGAGAAGTTTAATATTGTTGGCATAACCAAAATCTACCTCTCTACGCTCTTCGCTACTGAGAACACTCCAGAAGATTGTACATCCACAACCACTCGCTGCCAGATAAATTTAACTCAGTGCAGCAATGACGATATTATATCTAAGATCATAAAAGATATGAGTAGAATTAGGCCATTCAGCCCTTCAAGTCTACTCCACCATTCAATCATGGCTGATCTATCTCTTCCTCCTAACCCCATTCTCCAGCCTTCTCCCCATAACCTCTGACACCCGTACTAATCAAGAATAGTAAGATTAAACGAGAACTTACCAGTTTGAAGTTTGATCTTGATTTTTTGAGGAGTCACGATGAGCGGTTACGTGAAGAAGGGCCGTCCGTCTGCGTGCGCGTCAATCTTCAAAGCAGCGGTGTAAAATCACAGATAAAAAGAAGACCTGAGAATAGTAAGATTGTGAAGAAACTAGCACTTCCATATGACCTTGATAATATGAGGGAGGGAGCGGTGGGCACGTAATCACTCATCGTAACTCCTCATAAAATCAAGATCAAACTTCAAACTGGTAAGTTCTCGTTTAATCTTACTATTTTACTTCGGAGTCACGTGAGTGACTACTTGAAGATTTCAAAGCTCTGTGATTTCACGCCGGTTACGAATCCAGGCGTCACACACTGAATGGATTGACCATGGATGAGTGTAATCCTTAAAGCATTCAGACATAACGTAGTTAAGTAATGACACTGATGCTTTAATGTGAAAAATAATTTTTATTAATAGTAACCCCTCCCATCCTGGGGGGAAACTACAAAACAGAACTTAAAATGGTACGTGCAAACACCCCCGGTCCAGTTATAGGATTATTGTAAAACCGGTGGAACATTCGTTCATTGGCCCACCCCGCAGCTGCTAGGATGTCATCGAGGGTAAACGTCCATAGCTCTTGCTGCCGATGTAGATGCAGCCCTGGTGGAGTGAGATTTGAAATATTGACCCATACCCTGCCTCCAGCATTAAATAGGAGGATAGCGCGCTTCTGGCACTATTAATTGCACTATAGCCTAGTTTTTGATCATAGTACAGGGTGGATAGGAACTCCAGTATATCCTTTTTTTTTTGGAAAATATTTTTTATTGGAGATAGGTACATAAACTAATTACATCATTACAGTCTTACATTTTAAAATTGATAATATTGTCAATTATTATTACATTGTCTCCAATACTTTTTGCCTTTTTTTTTTTTTAAACTAGATAGAACTAAAGAGATAGATGAAATAAAGAAAGAAAAGAAAGAGAAGAAAAAAAAAAAAAAAAAAAAAAAAAAAAACAAAAAAAAAAGGAAAAAGATAGTTAAAGAAGAATGGAAAAATTTATTAAATTAAAAAAGACTTCATTCGAGATATATTCGTACATTTCAGAGTATAGTATTTCATCCATTCTTTAGCCCACGTGCTAGTCAGGTTCCTGTGCTGAACCATTCTGACCCTTTAAGTAATCAATAAAAGGAGACCATGTTCCAACGAATAATTCCTGTTTGTCCAACAGGGAAAATCTGATTCTTTCCACGTTTAAGGTCTCCGTCATTTCTATAATCCACATTTTGATTGTGGGGGCCGTAGGGCCTTTCCAAAATTTTAGAATTAATTTTTTTCCTGTTATTAAACTATAATCAATAAAGTTTCTTTGTGTTGTTCTAAGTGTTTGATTTAATTCTAATATTCCGAGTATTATTAATTTTGGATCTGGGTCCAATTGTGTGCTGGTTACTTTAGATATTATACTAAAAATGTTTACCCAGAATTTTTTAATTTTTATACAGTTTGCAAACATATGAGATAATGTAGCTTCTAAATGTTGACATTTATCACATATAGGTGAGATATGTTGAAAAATTTTATGTAGTTTTGTTTTTGAATAATGTAACCTATGTATTACTTTAAATTGTATTAGAGAATGTCTGGCGTTTAGTGAACACTGATGTATGTGTTGCAAACTTTCTTCCCAAGTATCTTTCGTTATTACTTGATTTAATTCTTTTTCCCATGTTTGTCTGTGTAAGTCCGTCGAAGGAATGTCACTGTCTAATAAGATATTATATATATAAGATATTAATTTTTCTGTATTAGGATGTTTGTTCCAACATTCATCAAGAATTTCTGAATTTCTAATTCGAAAATTTTGGGAGTTCGATTTTACATAATCTCTAAGTTGAAGATATCTGAAATAATCATTTCCTCGAAGTCCATAAGTCTGTTGCAATTCCTGAAATGTCAGAAAAGTGCCTTCCTTGTAAAGTTGTCCCATATTTTTAATTCCATAATTCTTCCATTGTGTAAAACCCCCGTCCAACCATGAAGGCTTAAACAAAGGATTATTCACAATTGGAAGAAAAAGTGATAAATTATCTAATTTTAATGTCTTTTTTAATTGTTTCCAAATTCGTATAGCACTAAATATTATAGGGTTTTCCCTATAAATTTTTTTGTTTAATTTAGACGTAGCAAATAATATCGAACCGATATCAAAAGGTAAACAATCTTCCTTTTCCATTTTTAACCAGTCTGGTTGATGATCTATTTCTTCCAACCAGAAATTCATATTTTTAATGTTAACTGCCCAGAAATAAAACAAAAAATTGGGTAAAACCAAGCCTCCATTTATTTTTGATTTACACAAGTGTCTTTTGTTTATCCTATGATTCTTATAATCCCAGATAAAATCATTAACAATAGAGTCCAATTTAAAAAAAAGTTTTTTGCCAGATATATCGGAATTGTCTGAAAAAGATATAATATTTGCGGTAAAAAAATCATTTTTATGGCATTGATTTTGCCTACCATTGAGATAGGAAGTGTTTTCCAGTATTGAATATTCTTATGTAGTTTGTTCAGTAATGGGGGGAAATTTGCTTTAAATAATGATGTATATATCTTAGTTACATAAATACCTAGATATTTAAATTTTTCATTTACTATTTTAAATGGAAATTGTTGTATTGTCTGTTTGTTATGTTCCCTTATTGGCATAATTTCACTTTTATTCCAATTTATTCTGTATCCTGAAAGTGAACCAAATTGGGTTATTAGCTTTAATAAGTTTGGAATACTAATTTCTGGTTTTGTAATGTAAATTAATACATCATCTGCGTATAGAGAAATTTTATTCACTGTGTCCTTTGTGTTATACCCATGTATTTCCGGATGCCCCCTAACTCTTTCTGCCAGTGGCTCAATAGCAAGCGCAAATAATAATGGAGATAATGGGCATCCTTGTCTACAACCTCTAGATAGGCTAAATTTAGGTGACAACCTTTGGTTTGTAAATATTCTAGCCGTGGGATTTGTATATAACAGTTTTATCCATGTACAGAATTTCTCCCCTAGCTGCATATTTTCCATCACCGAAAATAAATAAGGCCATTCAACCTGATCAAATGCTTTTTCAGCGTCAAGTGAAATTATTGCTAGATCTTCATTAATAATTCTCTTGGAATATATAATATTAAATAATCTTCTTAGATTATAATATGAGTACCGTTTCTGAATAAAGCCTGTTTGGTCAGGGTGTATTAATTTATTCATCACTGTACTTAATCTATGCGCTAGTATTTTAGTTAGAATTTTCTGATCTGTATTTAAAAGTGCAATTGCTCTGTATGATCCCGGGTCTTCCAGATCTTTATCAGCTTTAGGAATAAGTGTTATTATTGATTCATTTAAAGTGTCTGGAAGTTTCTGTTGAGTATATATATACTCATACAGTCTTTGTAAACGTGGGCTAAGCAAATCATAATTTTTTTAATAAAATTCTGAACCTAAACCATCTGGTCCTACTGCTTTACCATTTTTTAAAGAGCCAATAGACTCCTCAATATCCTTTATCGTTATCTCCCTTTCTAATAATTCTCTATCGTTTGAATCTAAACCTTTTAAATTACATTTTATTAAAAAATCTGCTATTCCTTCTGATTGTGCTACGGTTTTAGTTGAATAAAGGTTATGATAGTATTGGAGAAATCTATCATTTATGTCCTTGGGCATTTTTAATAATTCTCCTGTCTCTGTTCTAATTTTATGAATTGTTTTTTCCCCTTCCATTTTTCGTAACTGACGTGCTAATAATTTTTGTGGTTTGTCTCCAAATTCAAAATGTAGTTGTTTGGTTTTTTGATAAAGTTTTATTACTTGTTCTGAATACATTTTATTTAATTTATATTTCAATGCAGCAATTTTATTATGTTTTAAAGTAGATGGCATTCTCGCATTTTCTATATCTAGTTGCTTGATTTCAATTTCCAATGTTTGTTGCTTAATCCTGTTCTCTTTATTATAAAATGCTTGAGCAGAAATTAATGTACCTCGAACATATGCTTTAAACGTTTCCCACATAAGAGAAGTAGGTGTGTCAGGGTTGTCATTTACCTCAAAAAATATTTGAATCTGTTTAATAATATATTCCTGGCATGATCTTTCGTTCAAAATTTGTGGGTTAAATCTCCAATATGCTTGTTTCTCGGACATTCCATTTAATTTAATCATGAATGTTACAGGTGCGTGATCTGAGATTATAATGTTATGGTATTTTGAATTATAAATAAATGGGATAAACGTAGAGTCAACTAAAAAATAATCTATTCTTGAGTATGTTTTGTGCACTGGTGAGTAAAATGAATATTCCCGTCCAGTTGGGTTTTCTATTCTCCAGACATCCTTAATATTAGTGGTATTAATAAATGAATTTAGAAATACACTTGATTGAGATTTTACTTTTTTTTGCCTTGATGATCTATCTAAGTATGGATCTAATGTACAATTGAAGTCTCCTCCAATTATTAATTTATATTGTGTAAATTCAGGAATTTTATTAAATGTTTTATTAAAAAACTTGGGGTTATCAAAATTAGGCCCATAAACATTAAGAAGAATCACTTTTTCTCCATTTAACTCTCCAACTAATATAATATATCTACCATCAATATCCACTATTGTTGAAGAGTTCTTAAAAGGTATTCCTTTACGAATTAGTATTGCAACTCCTCTGGACTTATGGGAAAAGGAGGAATGATATGATTCAGCGATCCACTTAGCTTTAAGTCTATGTTGAGATTCCTTTTTAAGGTGTGTTTCTTGTAGAAATATTATATCTGTTTTGATTAAATTTAGATGTGCCAAAACTTTACCTCTCTTAATTGGTTCATTAATTCCCTTGACATTCCAACTACAAAATGTTATTCCCTGACCCCCTCTTATCATATTAACATCTTGCATATTGTTTCTAAGGTGGTCTATAACCGATCAGAAGGTACAACACATAGAACCTGACCCTGCTCCCGAACCTCAAATAGATGAAATTAAAATCATATACATCGCTCTTCCGAACACATCTCCTTGTATTAGTCTTATTTTTCCATTCAAACATTAAGTTATAAAAATATTTAAAGTGAAAAAAGTGATAGAGTTGGTTAGTATAGGGTGAAAGAAAAAGAACTACATCTACAATTAGTGTAGTTAGTGATAGCCACACTAACGTGGCTAGAATTCTAAAGACTTCCGTAGCCTTTGTAAAAAAAAAATTTCCAGCTCCGTGCCCGAAGGAAAAAAAAAAAAAGATTATTTCTAACATTCAAATAACTTCTTTGGGAGTAACAAACTTATTTACATATCCATACATACACACACACAATATACACACATATATATATATACATATATATATACATACATATATATATATATACCCATATGTATACATACATAAGCACGTAACCCTGCAGAAAAGTTCAAAAACAGCAAAAATTCACAACGTTATTATTCTCACATATCATATTAATTTTTTCGCTAAATCTATAAATTAAATTTTAAATCGAAAAATAAAGAGAAAAACCGTTACTTTTTTAATGACGTAATCTAATTTACCTCTTGCATATCTTCCTATATAATATAAGTATGTAATTCATTTCTACGTTAATCGAAGACTATTAATTATTAATCATTGTTATCAATCATATACAGTATTAAATTTTTATGAGAAATGTTAATGTTAATAATTTTAGTGGTAATATAGTTATTTAATAAGTATTAGTTGTTACATATATAGTTAGGCATGAATATACAGGTAATAATATTGATTAATAAACAAAAATACAAAGATCACGGTTTTATCCAATGTCCTCCGTCCATTTCGGTTTCCGAATGTCCTTAAAGCTCTTAAAAGAACTTTAAAGGTCCTTTTAGATCTGGCTTGACTCCTAAGGAGTAATGTAAATTCTTCAGTCTATGGTCATGTTACTGATTTCTTTGGCATATTCCAGTGCTTTTTCATGGTCTGTAAAAAAGTGCTCCTTGGACTTGTAGAGGACTCTTAGTCTTGCGGGGTAAAACAAGCTGTATTTCAAATCAGGTACATTCTTCAGTATTCTCTTTGTATCAGTGAACAGCGCTCTTTTCTTGAAGACTTCTGCCGGATAATCTCGGTAAATACTGAATCTCGCACCTTCAAAAAGGAGCTGTCCGCCTCGAACAATTTTCTTCATTATATCATCAAATTCATGATCCAATTGCACCTTTACGATAATTTGTCTTGGACGGGCCATCATCTTGTGTACGACGTCCCTGCGCTCTATGAGCTCGACCGAGTGAAGGTTTGTGATCCAATTTTAAGGCTTTTTGTAATAGGTCTGCCACAAAATCCCGAGTGCCCATTTCCTTCTCACTTCCTTCTTTCACCCCTACAATTCTTAGATTCTTACGTCTTTGACGCCCCTCCAAATCAATACACTTATCATTTAATTTGATCACCATATCGGAGAGGCGTTGGTTTTCAGTAAGGAGTCGACTTACAGTTTCCGCACTTGTCGTCACCGATTTCTCAAGTTCGGTTATCGCTGTTCTATGCTGATCAAGTATGTGATAAATGGGGTCCACCTCCGTTTTAACCTTCGTTTCCACCGAAACAAGCCTGGTTTCCAGCACTTCCATCTGATCCTTGATCTCTTCCTCCCTCGTCTTCTTCCAGATTTCCAGCATTTGTTGAACGGTAGAAAGCATTTCTGCTTTAAAATCTACCTTAAAAGAGTCAAGTTCCTCTTTAAACTTCTCTCCAAACTTCTCTCCAAAGGTTTTCATTTCGGCAGAGAGAAAGATTTTAAGATCCTCCATTTCAGACTTTTTCGGTTTCGTTTTCTTCGGAGGGTCTTCCTGGGCCGTCGTTGTAACTGAGGTCGAGGCCTCTGTAGGGCCTTCCTCTTCCTTCTGCGGTTTCCCTTTAGCGACTTTTTTTTGTGTCCCACGGGGGGGGGTATGTTGTACCGACGACATACCATAAAGTCGCGCGCCTGATGACGTCACGCAGGCAGCCGTTCAGATCGCGATCGCTGCAGGTAAGACCCGATTTTCTCCCGTTTTAAATTTCTTCGGCACGGAGCTAGTTGGCGCTGGACTCAAGCCTCCATAGCGCCACCGGAAGTCGAACTCCAGTATATCCGTAATACAAGCTGTATCATTTGAAATGTTGGTGGCCTTGCAGTACATCTCCCACTTCTTGATGTGAGAGACGTAATGTTTTTGTGTGCTGTCCCTCCAGGCCGCTGTTATCACATCCACAGTCCGTTCGGACAGTCCAAGCCTCTGATATGGTCTCCTCAGAATCTGCAAACCAGTAAATTAATTCGGTCATGAAGTGGATGGTTACTCCCCGTAACTGGGTGCACGAGTAGGTCCCTGCTCTTGGGAACAGCCATTAATGGCTGTGTTATCATTCCCAAGATTTTCGGAAACCATGCTTGTGTAGGCCATTCCGGCACTACCAAAATGCCTGTGACCTTGTCTTGCTTGATTTTTGTCAAGCATCGGCTGATGAGGCAAAATGGAGGAAATGCATACATGAAAATTCCTCCCAAATTTAGAGAGAAAGCATCTACTGCCACTGCTCCTGGATCCGGCTCACAGGACACATATTTGAGTAACTAATGGTTTAATCTGGATGCAAACAGATCAATATCTGGGATGCCATATCGTGTGGTTATTTTGTTAAAAACTGCACGATTCAACATCCATTCCGTGTTGTCATTGAATATCCGTGATCTGGCATCTGCCACCGTGTTGTATCTACCTGGAAGGTAGATAGCTGAGACCCAAATATCCCTCGCAATACACCAGTGCCAAATAAGATTTGCCAATCTGTCGCAAGATACAGATTTAACACCACCCATGTGATTGACATACGCCACCGCTGTTGTGTTATCAATCTGAAGTTGAACATGCACATGTTGCATGGTGCTGCAAAAAGCCTTGAGCCCATAATGTGCCCCCAACAACTCTAGGTAGTTGATCCCATGTTGTTGAAGAATTGCGGACTCCTGCTCATTCCATCTACCCCCGCAGCTGGTGACTGTATCAGTTGCTACCCATCCTAAACTGCTTGCATCGGTTTGTAGGACCACCGATGCAGTAACCAGCAAAATATCCCTTGAGCTATGACGTATGTTCGTCATCCACCATTGTAATTCAACAATGGCCTCAGCTGGCAATCGCATCGGTCTGCCGTACTGACCAGCATGGGATCTGAGTGCTCGTTCCTTTGCTCGTTGTAAATTTTGATAATGCAAATAGCGTACTGCTGGAAATGCAGCCACTAATTTGCCAATCACATTCGCTGTTTGCCTGATAGATGGCTTATATTTGACTATTAGATCATTGCAGGCTTTTGTTAAATCTTGTTGTTTGCCCCTAGGCAAAGTCACTGACATGTGAACTGTGTTAATTGTGAACCCCAGGTAATCAATAACCTTAGTAGGTGTCAATTTGGAACGATGATTCGATGATTTGGAACAAGTCTTTCAAACATGGTTTTTGTAGCTATGAACGATGATTCTGCCAATTCTTTGGTGACACCAAAGATAAAAATGTCATCCAAATATACCATGACTATGTGATTCTGAGATCGTAGTAACCCCAGAATAGGTTTCAGTAGTTTGGTGAATAGTCTCTCCAGCCTGCCGCCATCCCTCCACCCTCGCACAATGCCAACTTTGTCCTCCTCAACACCAGGTCGCTCAACAACAAAGCCCTTGCCCTCCATGAACTAATCCTTGACAACACTCTGGACTTCCTTCTGCTCACTGAGACCTGGCAACAACCAAATGTCTTCTTCTCCCTCAATCAAACATCCCCACCTGGATTTAATTACATTTCCAAACCCCGTCCCTCCCGCCATGGAGGTGGCCTAGCTGTTATTTTTAACCAGAATTTTCGTATCACTGAACTCACCTTCCCCCCAGTAGCATCATTTGAATTCCTCGCCTTCAAAGTCCTTTCCTCCATGACAGTCATCCTCATTTACCGGCCACCTAAACCAAACCCCTCCTTCCTATCTGACTTCACTGAACTCCTCACACTTGCCTCATCCCTCTCCCCACGTCTGCTGCTACTTGGTGACTTAAATATTCACATGGACTCCCCCACCTGCAAGCTTGCATCTGAATTCGCCTTTTTACTGGACAGCTTCTCTCTCACTCAGCACGTCACCTTTCCCACCCATGACAAAGGTCACATCCTTGACCTAGTCTGCTCCACAAATCAACCGGTACTCGACCTCCATCCTTGCCTCTTCCCCCTCTCTGATCATAAGCTTATACGGTTCACCATCCCTTCTCCGACACCTCGCCCCCGCTTCCTCCGAGAAATCACCTTCCGTAATCTAAAATCCATTGATTCCCACCATCTCTCTGACCTGCTCTCCACCACTCTCCCCCTGGACTCAACCCCCATCTCACCTGATGATCTCACAAACCATCTCAACTCCACCTTGTCTACCCCCCTCAACACTCTGGCCCCCCTCAAAACAAGAACCGTAACTTTCAACACATCTTCACCCTGGTACACACCTGCACTTCGTAAACTGAAACAGACTGGTCGCCAACTCGAACGACTTATAAAGAAATCATCTCTCACAGTCCACCTTGAAGCTTACAAACTCCACCTCACTGACTACAAAGATGCTCTCATTGCTGCAAAATCTGCCTACCTCTCCTCCATATTCACCGATCCCTGCCTAAACCACAGAACCCTCTTCTCCACAGTGGGCAACCTCCTCAAGCCTCGAGCCAACACTCTCCCTACCTCTACTCCGGTTCTCTGCAACTCATTCCTCCACTTTTTTGCTGATAAAATCAGCACCATCTATCAATCTTTATCCCCTGTACCCGACTCCCCAGCATCTACTCCACCACCTACCAAGGCCCCTCCTTTCAACAACTCCACTGACCTCCTTACCCCTCCTCCACACTGCTTCCTCTCCCAGTTTGACCTGGTCACCCCTATTGAAATCTCCAAACTCATCAGCTCTTCCAAACCCACTACCTGCTCCCTCGACCCTCTCCCCACTCCCCTGTTGAATTCCTGCCTCCCCGTTCTCTGCCCCTACCTCACTAATCTCTTCAACTCCTCATTGTCCCAAGGAATTGTCCCCTCCGCTTTCAAAACTGCTGCCGTTACACCAATCTTAAAGAAACCTGGTCTTGATCCCTCCTCTCTCATTAACTACCGCCCAATCTCAAACCTCCCCTTTCTTTCAAAAACCCTGGAGCGTATCGTTGCGTCGCAACTTCATTCCCACCTCCTTGCGTATAACCTACTTGAACCCCTCCAATCTGGCTTTCGCCCCCTCCATAGCACAGAAACTGCTCTCCTCAAAGTCCTCAACAACCTGATCACCTCTGCTGACACTGGTTCCCTCAACATCCTCATACTCCTCGACCTGAGCGCAGCCTTCGATACAGTGAACCATAACATCCTGCTCACCAGACTCAAAGACCTCGGCATTGAAGGCTCTGCACTCAGCTGGCTCCGTTCCTACCTTTCCAACAGATCCCACTTCATCTCTCTCCACAACCACACCTCTGCTACAGCCGCAGCCACTCAAGGCATTCCCCAAGGCTCCGTACTCGGCCCCCTCCTCTTCATCATCTACATCCTCCCCCTTGGTCAGATACTCCGCCACTTCAATCTGGACTTCCACTGTTACGCTGATGACACCCAGATTTACCTTGGCACCAAATCCCCCCACAACCCCCCCCTCTCCCATATCAACTCCTGTTTGTCAGCTATAAAAACCTGGATGCAACATAATTTCCTCAAACTCAACAGCGATAAGACAGAATTCCTCCTCATAGGCTCCAAAGCCACACTCAGCAAAATCAATAACCCCACTCTCACCATCGACGGCACCACTGTCTCCCCATCTCCCCAGGCCCGCAACCTTGGCGTGATCTTTGATTCCACCCTCTCCCTTGAGCCTCACATCCGCCATGTCATTAAAACCTCCTTCTTTCATCTCCGCAACATCGCCAAACTCAGACCCTCTCTCACACCGCCCGCTGCTGAAAGACTCATCCATGCCTTCATCTCCTCCCGACTGGACTATTGCAACTCACTTCTCCTTGGCACCAGCTCCACCTACATCAACCGACTCCAACTGGACCAGAACGCAGCCGCCCGACTCATCACCCACACCAAATCCTGGCATTACATCACTCCAGTCCTCAAACAACTTCACTGGCTTCCCATCTCCCACCGGATCACCTACAAAATCCTGGTCCTCACCTACAAAGCCCTCCACCATCTGGCCCCCCCATATCTCACTGACCTCCTCTCCCCCTACCAACCCTCACGGTCCCTCAGATCCACATCAGCCGGTCTCCTCTCCATCCACAAGTCCAACCTCCGCAGTTTTGGGGACAGAGCCTTCTCCAGGGCAGCTACCAGGCTCTGGAACTCCCTCCCCCAACTGATCCGCAATTCCGTGTCCCTCACCATCTTCCAGTCCCGCCTCAAGACCCATCTCTTCACCTCTGCCTATCCTTAGCCCCACGTCCCCGTCCCTTTTCATCTGTGCATTAATTGCCTCATACTGTGTTTTGTATTGAATTCTGTCTTTACTTTGTGTACTAGTCATGTCTCTACTATTTATTTCATTCCCCTTACATGTTTTTCCTCTACATGCTCAATTTTTGTAAGGTGTCCTTGAGACTCTTGAAAGGTGCCCATAAATAACATTTATTATTATTATTATTAGTCTGAGAGCTGAAGTCAGCCCATTCGGCATTCGACCCGGATGGGTCAGTTATGGCTTCAAACTTCAAATATCTCCTGTGCTCTTTGTGAATAGATACCGAATAGTATGCATCTTTTAGGTCGATGCATGCCATATAACCATTTTTGGAAACCAAATGTTTATATTTCACATATGTATTGAGTTCTGTAAGATCTAGGATGATACGACACCCTCCATCTTTTTTCTCTTTTGAGAATATGTTAGATATAAATTGATGAGGTTCCGAATACGACCTCTCAATTACCTCTTTGTTTGACAGAGTTTGGATCTCTGCTTGTATGTCCAAACTTTCTTGTTGTGAAAAGACATATGTGCGATTTGGTGAATGTTGTGTGGTGGTAATGAATCCATAATGAACTCAATCTTGAACCCTTGTACACTGTGCAGTTTAAACGGATCCGCTGTGACCCAACACCATTCATTCAAGAAAAATTTCAACCTTCCCCCCACTGGCACATGAGACATGTGTGAAGTGTTCCCCAAGGAACTAGGTTGACTTACCTCTGATGTTACTGGCGGTATGGACAACCTAGTTCCTTGGTTTCCGCTCGCGAGGCTTGGAGGGTTGAGCTGGTGGTTTCCCTTTGCGCATCCTCGCTGTGGGCCGGCTGGGACCTTCCCCTAAAAAAGACCTTGATGCCTCTTGTGCAGGTCTTCCACCAGTGCAGGGGCCCCTAGGTGTGTATCGCCTGGAGCTGTAAGCGTGCATCCGTTGTGATGGGCCCTTTTGAACGATCTGGCCTTTGGTTATGAGGCGGATGGTCTTCGCCTCATCGTCCAGCTCCCGTACCTGCCTTGGCAGATCTTCGCCAAATAAGAAGTTGGCTGGCTGGCTTTACACAGCACAGCAAACTTTGAATTTATTGCCGGTCTGAATGCGTTTTTACGCAAGCAATTGATTTCAAAATGGGCATTACAGAGTAACGCCATTGTATCTTGTTCCCTGTCGTTCAGTAGCCCTCCATCTATTCCTCTTGCAAACGACGTGATGCCAGCTGCCACTAGTTTGAGGACTTTCTGGAGTTTTATCTCCTGTGTCCTGTGTCCTGACTCCTGGTCCAATCTGTCCCCAGATGGTGTGGTTCACTGCTTGTACATTGAGGGAGGCACAGTTTGCAGGAGGGGGGTACCTGTTCATGGTCTCCTCCATAGCCAGGTCTTTCAACTGGTGAGCCGCCAAGTAGTTAATATTACTGGCCAGGTCTTCGTCCAGGGGTGCACCCAATGGTGTGGTTATTGCAAACCTAGATGACTGTAGTGGAACTTCTACTCCGCGCCCCTGGGATCGCTCCCCCACAGTGCTCCCGTATTCGGAATCAGGGTAATGCTGCCCTGATGTACTTCCCCCTTCTCCGGAGAAGACACTTTGGTGCCCCATGTATGAGGTTTCTGGCACGGCCTGCTGTGGGTACCCGTGCTGGTACTGCTCCCTCCTACGGAGCAGATAATTCTGGAGCAACTTCTCCATAAGTTGCTCCATATGGGTAAGTCGTCCACGGACGCTTCCCGATAACGGAGGGGATCCCTCCTCGCCCGACTCATCTGAGCCTACGGGCCTTGCAGACTTCTGTGTGGCCTTGTGTCCCGCCGGGACCGCCACGGTGCTTTGCTCAGGCACCTCGTCTGCTCCTGCCAGCTCTGCTGCCGGCGGCAATGTCAGTGAAACAGACAGTCGCGCGCTACCCGGATAACCGCGGTCTTCGGCAGCCGCCTTCCCCGCAGACCGTTTCTTCACTTTCGACATGGCTGGGTTCACTCCTGAAAAACAAATTTCCTGAACCCGCCAAAATACCACAGAGTAGTTTAAAAACACTTACCTGCCGTTTGGTTTTAAACTTAACCGCTGGGAGGACAAATCGCGCCTGCCAGTCAGTCGTTGCGCGTAGCTTTCAGACGTAATGACGCGCACGCAGATGGACGGCCCTTCTTCACGTAGTCACTCACGTGACTCCGAAGTAAAATCTATCTATCTCTGCCTTAAATATATCCACTGACATTGCCTCCACAGTCTTCTGTGGCAAAGAGTTCCACAGGTTTACCACCCTCTGACGAAAGAGATTCCTCCTCATCTCCTTCCTAAAAGAACATCCTTTAATTCTGAGGCTATGACCTCTAGTCTTAGACTCTCCCACTAGTGGAAACATCCTCTCCGCATCCACTCTATCCAAGCCTTTCACTATTCTGTATGTTTCAATTAAGTTCCCCCTCATTCTTCTAAACTCCAGCGAATATAGGTCCAGTGCCGTCAAACGCTCATCATATGTTAGTTTCCTACCAACCCAAGCAGTTCCTCTCTCTGGTCTGTCAGTATTACAGTTGTCTTCACATTCCAAACACAACACTCTCTTTCGCTTTGTTTTTGTTCGACTGCTGGGTTAGGGATTTCCTCCTATCAGCCACAGTAGGCTGGACAGGGAAGAAATGCTGCAGGCAATATTTAGGGCACCTTTTCAAGCTCCTTCTTCATTCCATGGAAGTGAACTGTGATTCTATTAGGGCTGCTCAGTCACCTTGCTGCGGAAGAAGGTTGTGGGAGGTATTAACATGCAGTGAGTTTGCAGGATCATATCTGCCTAACAACAGTTGGTTCTCAATCAGAAGTCACAGTATGAAAAGAGTAGAAAAATTATGCTGAGACCAAGATTAGAATTTATGGTCTGGTGTACATGAAGGACTGATGAAGTACTCCAGCTCCTGCATCTTACAATCTTATCAGCCACACACAGATATTAGGCCCATGTCACATTCTGAATACCATGAAACAGTGCAGATAAAGTTTTATGTCCAGCTGATTATAGCATGAAACAGTGTAATGTCAAACTGGATATTCCACTTTGAATTGCATCTTCACTGTAGCAACTTTCCTCCTAAAATGCAGATCCTTTGATTCATGCTGTCATCCATCCTTAGTTATTGGCCTCTCTGTAAAAGCCTGCATTTGATTCTCAGCATCATTCCAGGAGTCTCGTGGGGCATGAAGATAATGAGAATTCTCTAAAATAGAATTAAGAAAGGTTAAAGTTGTGTAAATTGGGAGGACATATTTCCCTATACAAAGGGATCAAAACCTAATACAGATTTAAAGTAATAGGTAAAAGGATGAGAGGGGGAGATGAGGAAACAGTAAATCACCAAAGAGTGGTGGGGGCTGGAAGAGTGAGGAACCGAAAGGGTGGTAAAACGTTGAAACACTCATCATTTTTAAAATGTCATAGTTGCATGGTATAAAAATAGGTCCTTCCGCTCATCATGTCCACGCAGACAATACACTATGCAGTTGCTTTTGTCTCCAGCAACAATCTAATACTTTTTGCTAGCCATTGATGCTGAACTTCTTCAGCATTGTCCATTCAGGTGCTCGTCCAGATTCAACATATAACCATATAACAATTACAGCACGGAAACAGGCCATCTCTGCCCTTCTAGTCCGTGCCGAACACTTACTCTCACCTAGTCCCATCTACCTGCACTCAGACCATAACCCTCCATTCCTTTCCCGTCCATATACCTATCCAATTTATTTTTAAATTATAAAACCGAACCTGCCTCCACCACTTCCACTGGAAGCTCATTCCACACAGCTACCACTCTCTGAGTAAAGATGTTCCCCCTCATGTTACTCCTAAACTTCTGTCCCATAATTCTCAAATCATGTCCTCTAATTTGAATCTTCCCTACTCTCAATGGAAAAAGCTTATCCACGTCAACTCTGTCTATCCCTCTCATCATTTTAAAGACCTCTATCAAGTCCCCCCTTAACCTTCTGCGCTCCAAAGAATAAAGACCTAACTTGTTCAACCTTTCTCTGTAACTTAGGTGCTGAAACCCAGGCAACAATCGAGTAAATCTCCTCTGTACACTCTCTATTTTGTTGACATATTTCCTATAATTTGGCGACCAAAATTGTACAGCATACTCCAGAATTGGCCTCACCAATGCCTTGTACAATTTTAACATTACATCCCAACTTCTATACTCAATGCTCTGATTTATAAAGGCCAGCACACCAAAAACTTTCTTTATCACCCTATCTACATGAGATTTCACCTTCAGGGAGCTATGCACAGTTATTCCTAGATCCCTCTGTTCAACTGCATTCCTCAATTCGCTACCAATTACCATTTAACATTCCTTAAAATTTGTAAGAGTACCCGCCTCCATGACCCATTCATACAGTGCCAAAACTACCTTGGTATGACTACCAAGAGCTATGACTAAGGACATTGTGTCCATAGGTGGTGAGATCGTAGGTGAGATATGATGGGGTCACATTTGACCAACATAATGAGTCATCATTTTTTAATGTCCCTAGTTACAAAATTTCTTAATTGCTTTTTCAGCTCAGGCAAATTCCAGATAACTTCCAGAATTCTCACTTCCAATACTGAAAGTTACTTTTTATTACTTTAAAAAAAACTTTATTCATAAAGATAACAATCAAGTATAATAGTTCATGACTCTCTTTACATTCACTGTGTCGTTCGGTTTATACATTCAGTGTTATCGTTCTATGTATTGGTAACGTTCACATAATTTGGTCACATAACATCATTGCCACTCATATGACATCTTGGGATGACACAAACTTCAAATGCCATTGAGTTTCAGTGTATCTCTCAACATGTACTCCTCCAGCCAGGAATGTGCCAGTCAGCAACATTCCCTTATGGGGCTGTCCCACTGCGGCGACCTAATCCACGAGTTAAGAAGAGTGTCTTCCTCCTTTAAGCTTGAGGGCACTCGCCTGGAAAACCTCGAGCTGGATCGACTGTCCGTGTTGAAACCGCGAGCTGCATCGACCGACCACACACAAACACATCGTAAAGGCGGGGGCCAGGGAAAGCGGGGTAGCGCTGTCTGAAATTCACACCTGCGATGAGAAAGACGGCTGCATAAGTCCTTTAGAGAGCGCGGAGAAGGGGGGGGGGGGGGGGAGAGAAGGAGAGAGAAGGGGGGAGAAGGGGGGGAGAAGGGGGGGAAGGAGTGGAGACACTTTTAAGAAGTACTAGACCAAGTGCAGACCCGTTGGGTCTGTTCCCCCAACGTGTGGTTGCGGGGGAGGGGGGGGGGGGGCTGGGGGGCATGCTGCATCACACACACTAACTACCCCCCCCCCCCCGCACACACGCTAACTACCCCCCTTGATATTATATTAATATTATTAATTTGCTCCTTTTACCCCATAACCGCCCTATCCACTGACGCATAACCCCCAACTCGCAGGCGCGTCTAGAGAGGGAGGGGGGGGGGGTAGAGAGTGAGAGCAGAGAGAAGGGGGCAGAGACAGAAGGGCAAGAGACAGAGAGAGAGTGGGTGGAGGGGAGGAGGAGAGGGAGGGTGGGAGGAGAGAGAGAGGGGGGATGAGAGAGAGGGAGAGAAGGGGGCTGAGAGGTGGGTGAAGGTTGTTTCGGGGGGTTGTGGACTTTCTGTGTGTGCGGGTTGCTGGATGTTTGTCTGGAGGGTCTGCTATGTGGGTTTTTGTGGTGTTCTGGTCTGCTTTTTTGCTGGTTCCCTGTTGTTTTTGCTGTTGTGCCTCTTTATCTGGTGCTCTTGTCGGCTTGTGGTTGTTTGTTGCTCTTTGTGTTTCCTCTTTTTCCTCTTGCCTGTTCCTTTCGCTTTTTCTCTTTTTTCCTCGTTTTTCTGTTCTTTTTCTTTTTCGCTCTTTTTCTGCGTTCTTTGAGTCGTTGGCTCTTTGTTCTTTCCTCTCGTTTGCCTCTTGTGTCGTTCTGTTCTCTTCTATGGTGGGGGTAGTCCATCTATTCCCCACTCCCTATCACCTCCACTCCTCAGGGTAGAATAGAGGGCCAGGTGTAAGGCTGGACTCAGGGTCAGGAATGAGAGAAGGATGCAACTGGAGTCAGGGTCAGGAGCAGTACTAAGGTGTGCAGTGAGACCCAGGTTGGTCAACATGGGCCAAGTGCTTGATTACAATCTGGTTTCCATACATGAATACACTAAGATTATTCCTGTTGATCAGAGCCTGGCTCTTCCGTGGAATGTAATTAGGAATGTAATTTCGCCTAACCTTATTCATAGCTAATCCAATTTAAATCATAAATATTGCATTCAAGTGTGTTAAAAGACTCCAGATTGCATAATTTCAAGCTGAAAAATGCAAAAGCTCCGTACCATGGGAATGGGGATCATCCCCATCCCACATCCTCCCCCCCCCCCCCCCCCCTCCTCTAAGCTCCCTCAGTTTGGTCTCTCACAATTTCTCACTTCCAACTCTCACCCAATGTTGGCAGCCCTGATGAAAGAAAACATGCAGGTACAGCAGACAGTGAAGAAAGCGAATGGCATGTTGGCCTTCATAACAAGAGGAGTTGAGTATAGGAGCAAAGAGGTCCTTCTGCAGTTGCACAGGGCTCTAGTGAGACCACACCTGGAGTATTGTGTGCAGTTTTGGTCCCTCCTAATTTGAGGAAGGACATTCTTGCTATTGAGGGAGTGCAGCGTAGGTTTACAAGGTTAATTCCCAGGATGGCGGGACTGTCATATGCTCAGAGAATGGAGCAGCTGGGCTTGTACAGTGGCTTGCAAAAGTATTCATACCCCTTGAACTTTTCCACATTTTGTCACGTTACAATCACAAACGTAAATGCATTTTATTGGGATTTTATGTGATAGACCAACACAAAGTGGTGCATAATTGTGAAGTGGAAGGAAAATGATACATGGTTTTCAAATTTTTTTACAAATAACAAACTGAAAAGTGTGGCGTGCAAAAGTATTCAGCCCCCCCTGAGTCAATACTTTGTAGAACCACCTTTCGCTGCAATTACAGCTGCAAGTCTTTTGGGGTATGTCTCTACCAGCTTTGCACATCTAGAGACTGAAATTTTTGCCCATTCTTCTTTGCAAAATAGCTCAAGCTCAGTCAGATTGGACGGAGAGCGTCTGTGAACAGCAATTTTCAAGTCTTGCCAGAGATTTTCAATTGGATTTAGGTCTGGACTTTGACTGGGCCATTCTAACACATGAATATGCTTTGATCTAAACCATTCCATTGTAGCTCTGGCTGTATGTTTAGGGTCGTTGTCCTGCTGGAAGGTGAACCTCCGCCCCAGTCTCAAGTCTTTTGCAGACTTTCTTCCAAGGTCTTCCAGACTTTTCTTCCAAGATTGCCCTGTATTTGGCTCCATCCATCTTCCCATCAACTCTGACCAGCTTCCCTGTCCCTGCTGAAGAAAAGCATCCCCACAGCATGATGCTGCCACCACCATGTTTCACAGTGGGGATGGTGTGTTCAGGGTGATGTGCAGTGTTAGTTTTCCGCCACACATAGCGTTTTGCATTTAGGCCAAAAACTTCAATTTTGGTCTCATCTGACCAGAGCACCTTCCTCCACATGTTTGCTGTGTCCCCCACATGGCTTGTGGCAAACTGCAAACGGGACTTCTTATGGCTTTTTTTCAACAATGGCTTTCTTCTTGTCACTCTTCCATAAAGGCCCAATTTGTGGAGTGCATGACTAATAGTTGTCCTGTGGACAGATTCTCCCACCTGAGCTGTGGATGTCTGCAGCTCCTCCAGAGTTACCATGGGCCTCTTGGCTGCTTCTCTGATCAACGCTCTCTTTGCCCGGCCTGTCAGTTTAGGTGGACGGCCATGTCTTGGTAGGTTTGCAGTTGTGCCATACTCTTTCCATTTTCGGATGATGGATTGAACAGTGCTCCGTGAGATGTTCAAAGCTTGGGATATTTTTTTATAACCTAACCCTGCTTTAAACTTCTCCACAACTTTATCCCTGACCTGTCTGGCGTGTTCCTTGGGCTTCATGATGCTGTTTGTACACTAATGTTCTCTAACAAACCTCTGAGGCCTTCACAGAACAGCTGTATTTATACTGAGATTAGATTACACACAAGTGGACTCTATTTACTAATTAGGTGACTTCTGAAGGCAATTGATTGCACTGGATTTTATTTAGTGGTATCAGAGTAAAGGGGGCTGAATACTTTTGCACGCCACACTTTTCAGTTTTTTATTTGTAAAAAAATTTGAAAACCATGTATCATTTTCCTTCCACTTCACAATTATGCGCCACTTTGTGTTGGCCTATCACATAAAATCCCAATAAAATACATTTACATTTGTGGTTGTAACGTGACAAAATGTGGAAAAGTTCAAGGGGTATGAATACTTTTGCAAGCCACTGTATACTCTGGAGTTTAGAAGGATGAGAGGGTATCTTATTGAAACATATAAGATTATTAAGGGTTTAGACACGCTAGAGGCAGGAAATATGTTCCCGATGTTGGGAGAGTTCAGAACCAGGTGCCACAGTTCAAGAATAAGAGGTAAGCCATTTAGAACAGAGATGAGGAAACACTTTTTCATACAGAGAGTTGTGAGTCTGTGGAATTCTCTGCCTCAGTTGGCGGTGGAGGCTGGTTCTCTGGATACTTTCAAGAGAGAGCTAGATAGGGCTCCGACTAATAGATAAATATGACCAATTCTTAAGGAGTTGGTCCCCTTTCATCGACTTTTTGGAATCATGTGATGCAGTGGTACCGTAAAGATTACTGATTTCAGGTCAGGTCGTGGATAGATTTACATCTCCGAATAAATATTTGAAAATTTATTTTTTAAGGGTCTTTCTCTCCTATTTCTACTTTCTATTTTTGTTTCCTTATATACACACTTCACGTTTTTCTATTTTCTACTATCTAGTTTTCCTCTTTTTCTTCTCTCTATTTTTTTTTCCTGTCTTTCTTACTTCCTTTTCAAAAACATAAAACTAGAGGTTGTACATAGAATGTATTACGTTATTACATAGTTGGCACCTAAAATTAGGTACCACTGTATTGTTTTGTATTGTATTAACTTCTAATAAAATACATTTAAAAAATTTTTTTTAAAAAAAGATGGCAGAGTCAGGGGATATGAGGAGAAGGCAGGAATGGGGTACTGATTGTGGATGATCAGCCATGATCACATTGAATGGCGGTGCTGGCTCGAAGGACCGAATGGCCTATTCCTGCACCTATTGTCTATTGTAGCGATGTTACAAAACCTACCTTCAGCAGCGTTCCAGTTCTGCCACTGGCTGTGCGTGCGACTACGGAGCCTTTGAGGGGGGCGAGATTAAAATGCAGGTTTGTATTGCTTGTCGGAGAAGGATTTCCTCGGGCTGCTAGCTGATGAAGAAAAATCAATCGGACTTCCGTTCCCAGTTTATTTATTTAAGTCGCTGGACAATTTAATCGCTGGATTAAAGTAAAAAGGGACTTCTAACGCCTTCAACGCCACGGATTGCAATATCAGGATAAAACAAACGGTAAATCCTTTATTTTACATATAATCTTGCTTCTTGGGGTGGCTTTAGTCTAATTTTACAATGCGAAAATGTTAATTAGGCCCCATAAGAATCGGCAGTGTCTTGCCTGACGATATTGGCTTAAAATGTACGGCAACGGCAACGTTCCAATCGATCACATTCCAGAAACACCCACTCGTAAGATGATTTAAATCCTCCTTTTTTTTGGACAATCATGTCATAAGAGCATCTAAATCATCTATATTTTGTGTTATTCTCGCTCCATGATCAATATCTATATTACTAAATCTCTGATCTTGACCGCTTTTGGCCTACTGTGCTGCGATTTCCGACAGAACGCCGCCACCTACGGCCGTCATTTTTGGCCACCTCGCTCAGAGCTCCCCTCCGCCTTACGGGTGCGGAGGATTTTTCCCATCGATGACAAATCAGAGAGATATTAATGTTTTTTTTTTAAATCACCATTCTCTCTGCTGCCCCTGCTGGAAGGAGGGGGAGGGACTATAAAACCAGGAACTGGTGTGCCTCACTCACTCTCTGCAAGATGGATGTCATGTCTCTCTGAGCTCTGAATAACACTGAACAAATGTCTACACAACTGTAAGTGCCCTTAATGTGGTTTGAAAATGAAAATATGGTTGGCTTGAAGTAAAAAGGCACCGCCTGCAAATGGTTGTTTGGGGGGTTTGGGTTGAAGTAAAAAGGCATTCTCTCTCTCTCCCCTCCTCTCTCTCCCCACCTCTCTCTCTCCCTATCTCTCTCTCTCCCCCCCCCGTCTCTCTCCCTTTCTCTCTCTCTCCTCTCCTCTCTCTCTCTCTCTCTCTCTCTCTCTCTCTCTCTCTCTCTCTCCCCCCCTCTCTCCCCCCTCTCTCTCCCTCCCCTCCCCCCTCCCTCCTCCCCCCCCTCCCCCCCCTCTTTCTCCCCCCTCTTTCTCTCCCCCCTCTCTCTCCCCCCCTCCGCCTCCCCTCTCGCTCTCCTCCCTCCTCTCTCTCTCTCCCCCTTCTCTCTCCCCCTCTCCCCCCCTCCTCCCTCTCTCCCCCTCTTCTCCCCTTTCTCACATATCTCTCCCTCCCCTCTCTCTCTCTCCCCCTCTCTCTCCCCTCCCCCACTCCCTCACCCCCCCTTTCCCCCCTCCCCTCTGTCTCTCCCCTGTCTCTCCCCCTCCGCCACCCTCCCACCCCTAAACCACCCTCCCCCCCACAACCCCCTTCCCTCCACCCCCTTCCCCATCCTCCCCCCTCCCCCTGCTCCCCTCACCCCCCTCTCTCACCCCCCCTCTCACCGCCCCTCCCCTCCCCTCTCTCTCTCTCCTCCCCTCCCTCTCTCCCCTCCTCACCCACCCTCGCTCTTCTCCTCCCCCTCTCCCTCTTGCCCCCCCTCTCTCTGTCTCTGCCTCTCTCTCTGTCTCTGCCCCTTATCTCTCTGCCCTCACTCTCTACCCCCGCCCCGCTCTCTTGATGCGACTGCGAGTTGGGGGCTATGCGTCAGTAGATAGGGTGGTTATGGGGTAAAAGGAGCAAATTAATAATATTAATAGAATATCAAGGGGGTAATTAGCATGTGTGCGGGGAGGGGGTAGTGTGTGTGACGCTGCATGCCGCCCCCCCCCCCCCACACAACCGCACGTTGGGGGCACAGACCCAACGGGTCTGCACTTGGTCTAGTTTTTATACTAAATATCCACAACAGTTTTAGTCACATGTATTGTACAAAAATAATAATTTTGATTATATTTTGAGTGGATGTTTCTGGATTAATTTATGGGAATTAAACATTTAATTCCTTCCATTTGGCCTATAAGTTCATGACAGTGAGATATAAAATTCATGTTATATTGTGAACTCTTGTGTGAATGTTATTTGGATACTTAGGCTATTTAAACATTTTAGCCTTTTCTTAAGAAATGGATAGATGTTTAGATTTAGTAATTGAATTTAGATGAATTTAATTGATTAAATGAATTTGATTTGATGAAACTAATAAATATGAATTTTTTGTTGGGTTTTTACTATTTGTTTTAGCGTTTAACTATAATTTCTAACTTTTTTTCCAAAACTACAAATAATAACTTGTTTCTGTTAATGCTGTTCAGTGTTTTTTTTAAATTTACATTATAAACAGATGTCTCCACAGAAGAAATGCAAAATTGTCAATCCAAAAGCCCAGCCAGGCATAGCTAGAGTTCAACTTGAAGTGAATTTCTCTGTCATGCCCGAGTCTAAAAGGGATCTTAAAAATAGACACATCCTGTACTTGTATACCTCGTTTGGAAAAAGTCTGTTTGAAACAGAGAAATTGCTGAGTTCACATTTCTCTTTGTCGGATGCAGAAGGCTATTCATTGGCTGCTGTTAACTCAAGAGTGAGGACTCTCGTTAACCGGACTTTGCTTAAGTTTAAAAAACTCAGCAATCTCAAGGAACTTGGAGCATTTATGAAAATTTGTGATGAAACTTTTAAACTTCCAGAAGGCAGTCAACACATTTCTTTAGTTGACATTTCACCGCCTGATGCTCAAGATCCTGAATCTTTGACATCAGCCGAAAGCCAAGTGCCCATATTTCAAGACACTGAGGACATGGGCGATGACAGTCATAGTCTGCATGCTCCACTGAATCTAGCAACGCCAACGACAGCTGCTGCCTCACCTGAACCAATGCCATCGACATCTAGTGTTTCAACAAGATGTAGCAGAGAATTTCTAACTCTTTCACCAAGGAAACAGAAATTGAAGAAAACACTAAACTTTCTGTCCACATCCAAGGTCGCTCTTGCACTAAAGTATCGCACAAAGATCAGTGAACTTAGGGCACAGTTGAAAACTACCAAAACGTGTAGTTAATCAAGCCTTAAAGAGAAAGCAAAAACAAATAGATTTAAAGGACAGAAAGATTCAGGAACTCAAAACCAAATTACGTGGGAAAACTTTTGCATGAGAGCTTGCTGAAACCAAGGCAGAGTTTTTGAGACTTAAAAAAGCACACAATTGCTGAAGTTTTGTGGCAGTAAGAAAAAGAGGAAAACTGTTTCAATTCACCAGTACAGAAAAGTTCATGAAAAACTAAAGGACTGGGAAGAGGATGTGAGACGCCTCGAATTTGACAATCTTGTCCTCAAAGAAACAATCGATATTCTGCAGGCTGCCAGTATTGTCAAGTCAAAGGTGGACCAGAAGACTTACACCTCAACAACAAGGATGCATGTGTTTGACTGTATTGTAAACACAACTCCCACAGCAAACATTCCAATCCTGATAAGCCAGTTCTGCATGCGGAGTGGACTTAATCTGGAGCATGTTCCTCAACGCAGTGCAGTTGAAGTTATGGCCTGAGAATTGGGAGCTATTGCTGAGTTGCAGACAGCAGAGATGATCCTAGCAACAAATGATTTGACTGTGGGTTTTGATGCAACTACCCAAGAGACCCATATTAACAGTGTACACTTCACCACCACAAATAAATGTCTTTCTGCAGCAGTCGATGAATTGGCTGGTGGGACTGCTGAGGACTATGCGCAACATATTTGCGAAACAGTTGACAATTTGTGTAAAACTTACACTTATTTCAATGAGCAAGCAGATTTTCAAGGACACCAGCCAAAAGATAATCAACAATATTTCAAATACAATGAGTGACAGGTGTGCAGCTAATCATGCTGCGATTAGGATTGTGAGCAGTGAGTGGGGTAAATCTTTGAATGAGCTCTACTGCCACTTGCATCCTCTTGACTCCATCGCAACATTAGTTCACTCAGCCCTCAAAATGCAGAAACAATCCAGAGGAAAATTCTTGTTTGGGAAAGACTGTCGAGCAGTAAATGTCATACTGCAGATGAGCAAACTTCAGTACAAGAATGGAAAAGGGGACCCAAAAGGATTTGTTGCATTTTTGGATGAAAGGAACATCCCCCGAGGTGTCCTCCCACGGTACCGTGGCAACAGATTGCATATACTTTTCTATATTTGTGGCAAGCTCATAGAACATTATGATGAATTTGTTGCCCTGCTGAATAGCGGAACATCCTGTGGGGGGTTGAGAAGCGCCATCCTCCATGACTTCACCCAGGCTGAAGCAAAAGTGGAACTCCAGATATTAGGCTTACTTGGCAAATAACTGACTGGGCCTTGGATAAAGTGCTTCTACACTTCAAGCCAGCATCAGATCAACCATGTTGATGGCATCAAAGTGGTTAAAGGGGTGATTGCTGCTCTAAAGGAAGCCACAGATAATCCAGAGAACTTGATATTGGCAAGGGAAGATTTCTTCAATGAGGAGGTGCATCTTGATGCCACGTTGACAAAACTTCGGGAGCTACCAGTACATCCACAGTTCAGTTCAAATATGAGGAGCTGTCTTCAAGCTGTCATCACTGTGGCGGTAGTGGCGGCGCTGTTAACAGCTGCGGCTCGCCTGCAGTCCGTCTGTCTTTACTGTTTTTTGTTGGTTTTTTTGGTCTTGTTTTGGCTAAGTTTTAGTTTATTAGGTTGTGTTATGGGGGGGGGGGGGGGTAGTGAAACATGTTTTTTTTTGTCTCTCCCTTCGGGGTAATGCAACTTTTTCTTGTCGTATTCTCCTTCTCTGCCTCCGTCTGCGCTGAGGCCTAATGGCGGAGCTGGCGGTCTCCAACCCACGACCGACCTCAAGGCTCCGGAAGCAGAGCCAGCCAAGACTTACCAACGCGAGGCTGCCCGTCTTCGGGGCCGAGGCAGCGGTGGCCCGACTCGCTGATGCGGCGTTCCAGCTTTCGGCAGCGGCCCAGAGCTGAGACTGCGGGACTCGGAGCTGTTGCAGCGGGACTCGGAGCTGATGCAGTGGCCCGGGGCTGGGGCTGCGGGACTCGAAGCTGGGGCAGCGGGACTCAGAGCTGTTGCAGCAGGACTCGGAGGCTGATGCAGCGGCCCGGAGCTGAGGCTGCGGGACTCGGAGCTGGGGCAGCGGGACTCGGAGCTGTTGCAGCGGGACTCGGAGCTGATGCAATGGGACTCGGTGCTGTGGCTGTGGGACTCGGAGCTGTTGCAGCGGGACTCGGAGCTGTGGCTGCGGGACTCGGAGCTGATGCAGCAGGACTCGGAGCTGATGCAGCGGGACTCGGAGCTGAGGCTGTGGCGGGCCGACTCGGAGCGGAGACGGCGTTCCGGCTTTCGGCAGCGGCGACATCACCACGGAGGTCCGCTGGACTGGAGAGCGGCATCTTCGGCCTGGATCGCCTCAGCGCAGAGGGAGAACAAGGAGGGAAGAGACAGAGACTGAGACTTTTGCCTCCATCACAGTGAGGAGGTGCTTGGTGAACTCACTGTGGTGGATGTTAATTTGTGTTTTGTTATTTATTGTTACTGTGTATGACTGCAGGCAACGTAATTTTGTTCAGACCGAAAGGTCTGAATGACAATAAAGGAATCAAATTCAAATTCAAACTGTGTTGAAGAGGCAGTATAGTAAATACTTTGAACTTGATGTAACTGAGAAACTGAAGGAGGAGACTGCATCAGCAAGATCACACAACATTGATGCGGAGGAGATAATGGGAATGTTTAGCTCATCGAAACAGAAATCTCCTAATGCCACCATGTGTTATTTGTCATGTAGGATGCGAGCCTGCAAGAATAGAACAGTCAATTACCTTGATAATCTCGAGGAGCAACATAGGGAGGAGGTGCTCTGTAAGGCAGTGACATGGGGGAGAGTGCAGAGGAACAAACGGAAGAAAAAACAGAAGGAATTGAGAACAGAAATCATCAAGCGACAGAAAGACAAGGAGCATGCTCAGGGCACGAAAGAGAGGAAAAAATAGGGAAAAAATTGAAATAGACTGATTTAAACAGCATTCGCAGAGATTATCGGAATTTGGACTACTCCAAATGTGATGATCTACAGGACATTCTTAATGGGAAAGTAGTAGGTAGAAAGGCATGAGATGCATGGTTTGAAGAGCAAAAACTTGTAGTTTACATTGCCAAAATTGAAAAGTTGAGGAAAAACAAGGTGTACAGAGTTGCTTATTGGTTTCAATTGTCGTGGTTTTAAGACTCAAATTTGGATAAGATGACACAGACATGGAGAATTCCTCAAGAAGACGAAAGCCTTTATTTGCAAATATTCGGCTGGAACATTCAGAGATGACACCACCTGTCCGCTCTCTAATTGCTCCCTGATCCATAGAAACAAACAGCTTATTACAGTTGTGTTCAAGAAGGAACTGCAGATGCTGGAAGATCGAAGGTACACAAAATTGCTGGAGAAACTCAGCGGGTGCAGCAGCATCTATGGAGCGAAGGAAATAGGCGACGTTTCGGGCCGAAACCCTTCTTCAGACTGATGGGGGGTGAAGGAAGGAAAAAGGGAGGAGGAGCCCGAGGGCGGGCGGATGGGAGGGTGGAAGGAGACAGCTAGAGGGTTAAGGAAGGGGAGGAGACAGCACGGGCTAGCAAAATTGGGAGAATTCAATGTTAATGCCATACGGACGCAAGGTCCCCAGGCGGAATATGAGGTGCTGTTCCTCCAATTTCCAGTGTTGCTCACTCTGGCAATGGAGGAGACCCAGGACAGAGAGGTCGGATTGGGAATGGGAGGGGGAGTTGAAGTGCTGAGCCACCGGGAGGTTAGGTAGGTTATTGCGGACTGAGCGGAGGTGTTCGGCGAAACGATCGCCCAACCTCCGCTTGGTCTCCCTGATGTAAATCAGCTGACATCTAGAGCAGCGGATGCAGTAGATTAGGTTGGAGGAGATACAGGTGAACCTTTGTCGCACCTGGAACGACTACTTGGGTCCTTGAATGGAGTCGAGGGGGGAGGTGAAGGGACAGGTGTTGCATTTCTTGCGGTTGCAACGGAAAGTGCCCGGGGAGGGGGTGGTACAGGAGGAAAGGGAAGAATTGACAAGGGAGTTGCGGAGGGAGCGGTCTTTGCGGAAGGCAGACATGGGGGGAGATGGAAAGATGTGGCGAGTAGTGGGGTCACGTTGGAGGTGGCGGAAATGGCGGAGGATTATGTGTTGTATTTGCCGGCTGGTGTGGTGAAAGGTGAGGACCAGAGGGACTCTGCCCTTGTTGCGAGTGCGGGGATGGGGGGAGAGAGCAGTGTTACGGGGTATGGATGAGACCCTGCTGTGAGCTTCATCTATGGTGGCGGAGGGGAATCCCCGTTCCCTGAAGAACGAGGACATTTCCGATGCCCTGGTATGGAATGTCTCATCCTGGGAACAGATGCGGCGTAGGCGGAAGAATTGGGAGTAGGGGATGGAGTCTTTACAGGGGGCAGGGTGGGAAGACGTGTAGTCCAGATAGCCATGTGAGTCAGTAGGTTTGTAATGTATGTCGGTCAGGAGTCTGTCCCCTGCGATGGAGATGGTGAGGTCAAGGAATGGTAGGGAAGTGTCGGAAATGGTCCAGGTGTATTGGAGTGCCGGATGGAAGTTGGTGGTGAAGTGGATGAAGTCAGTCAGTTGTGTGTAGGTGCAGGAGGTGGCCCCAAAGCAGTCGTCAATGTAACGGAGATAGAGGTTGGGGATGGGGCCCTGGTACGTATTGAACAAGGATTGTTCAACGTACCCGACAAAGAGGCAGGCGTAGCTGGGGCCCATGCGTGTGCCCATAGCTACGCCTTGTGTTTGGAGGAAATGGGAGGAGTCAAACGTAAAGTTGTTGAGGGTGAGGACCAACTCCGCTAGGCGGAGGAGAGTGTCAGTGGCTGGGTATAGGTTGCTCCTCTGGTCGAGGAAGAACCGGAGGGCTTTGAGGCCATCCTGGTGGGGGATGGAGGTGTAGAGTGACTGGACATCCATGGTGAAGATGAGGGGGTGAGGGCCTAGAGAGTGGAATGCGTGGAGACGGCGGAGAGTGTCTGAGGTGTCTAGAACATAGGTGGGAAGGGATTTGACCAAGGGGGAGTCAAGGTATGTGGAGATGAGTTCGGTGGGGCACGAACAAGCAGAGACAATGGGTCTGCCGGGAGAGCCGGGTTTGTGGATTTTGGGGAGAAGGTAAAAACGGGCCGTGCGGGGCTGGGGAACGATGAGGTTGGAAGCTTGGTCGGGCAGGGCGTGGGAATTGATGAAGTCGGTGATGGTGCTAGATATGGTGGCCTGGTGCTCGTCAGTGGGGTCATGGTCCAAGAGTAAGTAGGAGGAGGTGTCCGAGAGTTGGCGCGTGGCCTCAGCTTTGTAGAGATCGACGCGCCAGACTACCACGGCACCTCCCTTGTCGGCTGGTTTGATGACCCAATCTGGGTTTGTGCGGAGTGATTCAATGGCAGTGCGTTCAGAGGGGGAGAGATTAGAGTGAGACAGGGGAGTGGAGAAGTTGAGGCGGTTGACGTCGCGGCGGCAGTTCTGGATGAAGAGTTCCAGAGCCGGGACGTTGCGAGGGGGGTTCCACGAGGAGGGGGTGCGTTGGAGACGGGAAAAAGGGTCATCATTGGGGGGTGAGGACTCCTTCCCATGGAAGTGCGCTGTGAGGCGGAGACGACGGTGGAAGCGCTCCAAGTCATGGTGGGCGCGGAACTCATTGAGATGGGGACGGAGGGGGACAAAGGTAAGACCTCTGCTGAGGACAGACCGTTCGGTGTGGGAGAGGGGGAGGTCGGGGGGGGATGGTGAACACCCGGCAGGGGTGGGGGTTGGGGCCAGAGGAAGGCAGGTGGGTGGACTGGGGACGGGGCGATGTGTGGGGGGTTGTGGGTGTTGGAGGAGTGGTGGGTGGTCAGGGGGTGGGGGGGTGCGGGGGCTGTAATGTGGGTGGGGAAGAGCGGGGGTGACATGGTTGGAGGGGGATGGGGAGGGTCAGTGGAACAGCCACTGAGGTTAGCAAGGTTGGGCAGACGGGCACTAGGACCCAGTGGAGTTGAGCCCGGCGGGCCCAGTGCGGCGGCGATGTTAGGCGGGCCCAGTGCGGCGGCGACGTTCAGTGGTCCCGGTCCGGCGACGATGCTGGATGGGCCCAGTGCGGCGGCGATGTCGGGTGGGCCCGGTGCGGCGATGAGGTTGGGCGGTCCAGGGGGGCGGCGAGCGACGGAGGAATCAGCGAGGGGGAGGGTGTCCAGGTTACCGTTGAGGCGGCGAGGCTGGGCATCATCGGTCGGCAGGTGAGGGTCGGCGGCAACATCGATGTGGAGGTCGGTGAAGGCGGCGTCCTGGTGAGTATTGAAGGCGCTCCTCGTGCCCAAGATGTTGTCGCGGGACTCGGGCAGGCGATGTAGGCCGCAGTTGGGGCCCGGAGTCTGCGGGCGGTCGAGTCGCGGAGTATAGGCGTCGGGAGCGGCCTGGAGTCGGGATAATTTAAGGTCCTTTGTGGAATTAAGGTAGGCCAGGAATTTTTTATTTTGGGCTTATTACAGTTCTTCAGCCCTATCTCTGCTTCATTATCTTTCATGCTGTACTCCTTTGCATCAATCTATCGTCAATTCTAACATTCACTGTCTCACCACCATTACTTCCGACCTTGGTTCAGTCTTATTAAACTTTACATTTCCCGTCATATCTCGTCGTTCACATACAAAAGTAAAAATAAGTAACTTGTTTAGTGCCTTGATTACTAGATAAATGATTTAATTAAGTGCTGCTAATTAACTAACAAGCACGTGAGTCTAAGTTGATGTCTGGGGTACATAAAATAGCTGACATCTGCTGGCTATGATAAATGTTTTAATTAAGTGTTCTTCTATACAATCTGAGGAGTATGATGATGCTACTGATTATGATATGCCAATGTACCAGCTAGCAGCCGATCTTCTCCATAAAGACTTGGTCTTTTGCTAGAAATTGTAATTTCTTTAGCTATCTGTTATGGACTTACAGCATATAATACAATAATATTAAAGTTCTGATCTTGAGAATATCACATTTTTGAATTTTCAAGGCAGTCTGGGTGTTTATTGCTATTTCCGTCACAACGGTCAATTTTGTAATTAGCTACAATTAGGTAACTAACTAATTATATGCTTTAACTTCAGGTCATCCAAGTTAGATGTTTCATATTTGTTTCAGAATGCTTCAATCTAAAATAACTGAACATTTCATTCAGTTCTCTTAATTTTTAAGAAAGTTATGGGCTTTTGACTGTCCTCGATTACAACTTTTGTGTTAAGTCAATGAAAAAGCAAGTGGGAACAAGATGTTAATTTCCGAGTATGAAAATGACTATAACTTTTTTAATACTGATGATATGAAAGTGAATTAGGTGTGAAAATAAACTTATTTTTATGCTTTATCTGATGGGATAAATTGCAGACGTGATTTTTAAAATCTCAACATTTTGTAACATTGCTATATTGTCTTTAGACCAGCGTCTGCAGTTCCTTCCTACGCATTTTGTCTCTATTTTCTGTTTAGACTAGCATCTACAGTTGCATCCTGCACATTTTAATGACTGTTTTAAATGTTGCTGTTTTACCTGCTTTTAACTATTTATACAGTGTCATCAGGGGCTGGATTGTTTTTACTGTTATCATGTGTAAAATGTTTTAAGTTTCATGTGCGATGCTCTGGTATTCCCTGGGAAACGTCTTCTCATTTTGCATTGTACAACGGTTGCTTTGAAAGATGACAATAAAGGGGTTGATTGATTGATAACTCTATTAAACTCTACTGTTCATTTTAAAACCAATACTTTTTCCTCACCAGCACGTCGGCCCCGGTCCCTCCGCGTGCTTTTCGCTCGAGCCTGGCGGCGGCGTGAGGGCGCTTCAACCGTCGCGCTCGTGAATGGCAGCGACGCGGCTTAAGCCCGGTTGTTGTGACGCTGCTGTCTGTGGCGCGGCCCCCTTCTGCCAGCGGAGCTGTGGTGCGCAAAGAGCGGTTCGTGCAGCGCAGTAGCTGGCGGTGGCAGCGTCCATGTTGGCGCCGGACCGTTCATGACACCGCGCTGGAGCCGGAGCTACGCAGTCGAGGCCACCGCCATCCCAGACTCCGCACAGGTCAGTCAGTCAGTGCTCAGCTCAGCGACATTGCTTGTGCGGCGGTTGCCAAGAAGGCGGCTTCAGCGTTGCCAGGCCGCTGCTCCAAGAAAATACTTTGAATTCGTGTTACGGCTTTACCCGAGAGGCATCCGCGCTTTGAAATAACATGTATATAAAGCGAGGCAGTATCGTTGTAGCTGGATTTTAGATACGGATAACTGCGCGGTTGCTGTGGTTTCCATCGACTTTTCAATGTTTACAGTGGTCGCAATGACTCCCATGTGGAGTTGTCAACGCGACCTGACGGTGTCGTTTGGAGACACAAGACACTGCAGATTGAGCAAAACACAAAGTGCTGGAGTAACTCAGCGGGTCAGGCAGCATCTTTGGAGGGAATGGATAGACGTTTCGGGTTCCATCCTTCAGACTGATTGTAGCAGGAGGGGTAGAAAACTGGGAAAAAGGTGGAGGGCGGGCCAAAGCCAGGCAAGTGATCGGTGGAGACATAAGGAACTGCAGATGCTGGATATGTAAGAAGAAACTGCAGATGCTGGTTTAAACCAAAGATACCAGAGGATCTCCTCTAGTATCTTTGGTTTAAACCGAAGATAGACAATAAAAGCTGGAGTAACTCCGCGGGACAGGAAGCATCTCGGGAGAGAAGGAATGGGTGATGTTTCGGGTCGAGACCCTTCTTCAGACAGATACTGAATGCTTGAGCAAAACACAAAGTTCTGGAATAACTCAGTAGGTCAGGCAGCATCTGTGGAGAGGCTGGGCAGATGATGTTTTGGGGACCCTTCTTTTTGAGGGATATCAACTTTTGCACAAATTTTAAAACCACAGTCTATAGTGAATACAAGCCCAGTCGCTCCATTCTTTTATCATATGACAGTCCCGCCATCCCGGGAATTAACCTCGTGATCTACTCTGCAATTCCTCAATAGCAAGGTGTGGTCCACCAGGGCCCTGTACAACTGCAGAAGGACCTCTTTGCTCCTCTCTTTATGAAGGCCAACATGCCATTAGCTTTCTTCACTGCCTGTTGTACCTGTATGCTTACTTTCAGTAACTGATGTACTATGACACTATAGGTCTCATTGTACTTCCCCTTTTTCTAACCTAACCTGACACCCTTCAGACAAGTCTGAAGAAGGGTTTCGGCCCGAAACGTCGCCTATTTCCTTCGCTCCATAGATGCTGCTGCACCCGCTGAGTTTCCCCAGCAATTTTGTGTACCTTCGATATTCCAGCATCTGCAGTTCCCTTTTGAACACCCTTCAGATAATAATCTGTCTTCCCGTTCTTGCCTCCAAAGTGGATAACCTCACATTTATCCACATTATACGGCATCTGCCATGTTTCTGCCCGCTCACACAACCTGTCCAAGTCACTCTGCATCCTCATAACATCCTCTTCACAGTTCACACTGCCACCCAGCTTTGTGTAATTGCAAATTTGCTAATGTTACTTTTAAATCCTTCTAATGGCCCTGTCTCACGGTGCGAGTCCACCCACGAGTGATCCCGAGTGAAAGAAAAAATTAAACTCGTGGTTTTCTACGAGATTCCAAGTTTATGTTCACGAGTTTAAACGCGTTCCCACGTGTATCTAAGTTTGCCGTTTATTTCTCATTTCTGCGACTTACCAAGTTCCACTCCCGAGTTACCAAGTTCCACTCCCAAGTTACCAAGTTCCTCTCCCGAGTTACTCTTGAGCCAACAATGACTACCGACGTGTGGAAAAATCATCACATGGTTAAAATGATGTCATGCAGTTTTTTTTTCACTATAAAAAGCCTCCCATGTTTAAATTTCTTAGGGTTACGGAATCAAGGGATATGGGGAGAAAGCAGAAACTGGGTACTGATTTTGGATGATCAGCCATGATCATATTGAATGGCAATGCTGGCTCGAAGGGCTGAATGTGATCACTTCCATTATGTAGAGAGTCTCAGAACGTTAATAGAGATTCCATTCCGTTTACATTGCTCTTTGTGCACGGATCAAATCTTAGCCCAAAGTGTACATTAAGCGGCGAGGATTAATTTCAAAACTTTATATTATTTCAAAGTGTTTTATCCGAACAACAGATCAGGGCAGATGCCAGCCCCTTTAAACATCACGGACAGCTCAGTGTGAAATGGTGCTGGAATTATATATGTGAAATAGTCTTGGGAATGTTATTATCGATCCTAAATGCTCTATTTAAATTATAGGTCATTTAGTTTGTTGTGGTGGCCCCAGATTTAACACCTCAGTCTATTAAAATTGAATTATCTCACTGAACGAAAACATGCAATATGTTTCCATGCAAATATCCAGTGGTTGAGAATTAAAGAGCAGTCATTAGTGTTTTTAAACGGGCGGTTGTAGTCAATAATACAGTAACCAAATTATATTTATTCATTGCTAGAGAGGACGATGTAAACATAGTGAGGTTAGTGAGCAGCCTCTAACATTAACCGCTCCTCGTACTGTTCTGTTGTGTAGGAAGAAACTGCAGATGCTGGTTACCCCAACGATAAACACCAAAAGCTGGAGTAACTCAGAGGGTCGGACAGCATCTCTGGAGAGAAGGAATGGGTGACGTTTCGGATCGCAACTCTCCAGGTTGCTACTTGGACCCACCTGATCTCCCGGTTGCCAAACACTTCCCATTCCCACACTGACCTTTCTGTCCGAGGTCTCCTCCAGTCAGAGTGAGGCTAAATGCAAATTGAAGGAACAGCATCTCATATTTCGCGTGGGCAGCTTATAGCCCAGTGATATGAATATTGATTTCTCTCACTTCAAGTAACCCCGGCATTCCCTCTCTGTCTATCCCTCCTCCACCCAAGTCGCACCAGCTTCTCGTTTTCACCCAACGAACAGCGAACAATGGTCTGTTTCTTTTATCATCGTTACTTTTTTGCATACATTGTTCTTTATCTCTCTACAATACATCATCATCTATATCTCTCGTTTCCCTTACCAGTCTGTCGAAGAGTCTCGACCCGAAACATCACCCATTCCTTCTCTCCAGAGATGCTGCCTGTCCCGCTGAGTTACTCCAGCTTTTTGTGTCTATCGTCGCCCTTCTTCAGGCTGTTCCGTTGCATTGACTGAAAACGAACGATGTGACAGTACCAGTGACTTAATTAATGAAATGGAGACACGTGGAATTAAATGGACTTGGAATAACTGGGGCGGAGGGGTTTTATCGAAAAGTGACTACATGAAATCGGTGGAAGGAAATGGGCAGGCGAGGTTTTGGGTCAGGGTCCTTCTTCAGACTCCATGACCCGCTGAGTTCTTCCAGCTGACAAATGGAGACATGGGGGACCACAGATGCTGGCATGTTGAGCGATACACAAAGTGTTGGAGCAACTCGATGGGCCGAATGGCCTAATTCTGCTCCTATGACATGTACTCACGAAGTGCCGAAGTAAGCCAGTGGGTCAGGATCTGTGGAGGAAATGGATAGGCAACGTTTCGGATCGGGTCCCTTTTCGAGCGAATCAACGTCTGTCCATTCCCTCTGCTGATGCTGCCTGTCCTGCTGAGTTACTCCAACGCTGTGTGAGTTCCTACAACACATTGTATGTGTTTTATGATCATGATTCCAGCAACTGCAGTTTCTTGTCTCTACATAAACTAGGCCTCAGCAACACTGAGTGTACTAACCGGGAGAATATGTTGCTGCTGCCAAAACAACAGTTGGCAATGTATGCACGGTAGATGTCACATTGCGTGGGAAACGAGGTCTCCAGGGAGACAGAAGCAAAGTGCTGGAGTAACTCCGTGGGCCAGGCAGCATCTCAGGAGATTTATAAAGCATTACATTTTGGAACACAAGGAACTACAGAAGCTGGTTTACGAAAAAAAAACAAAGTGCTGGAGTAATTCAACGTGTCGGGCAGTATCTGTGGAGAACATGGACAGGTGATGTTTCGGGTGAAAGAAGGGTCTAAAGTTTGAAGAAGGGTCTCGACCCGAAACGTCACCTATCCAAGTTCCCCGGAGATGACTAATCTTCAACATTTCACTTCTGGCACTCAGGCCAAATCCACGAGTTACTCACGAGTCACTATGGAAACTAACGGGCTACTAGGGTATTACAATGAGTTTAAAAGTTTCAAATTTTTCCTTCAGGAGTAAATTTGACTCGTGGAAATCTTTCAACATGTTGAAAATTTTTCATGAGTTAACAAGTTTCCCGAGTACCTGCCATTAGCATTACGAGTCGCTAAGTTACGTCCACGAGTTCCGACGTTCTCACTGAGTTAATTCTATGTGATTACCATGATTTGTTTTTAACATGGGATCACTCGTGGGTGGACTCTCACCGTGAGACAGGGGTTTAAATCATTAATGTACAGTGCCCTCCATAATGTTTGGGACAAAGACCCATCATGAAGAGTGTTTCTGATCTGTCGGACAGGTGTTTGGGGATTTTTATTTATTATAGAGAGAATTCTTCTGTCATCAGCTGTGGAGGTCTTCCTTGGCCTGTCAGTCCCTTTGCGATTAGTAAGCTCACCACTCTCTTTCTTCCTAATGATGTTCCAAACTGTTGATTTTGGTAAGCCTAGGATTTGGCCGATGTCTCTAACTGTTTTATTCTTGTTTCTCAGTCTCATAATGGCTTCTTTGAATTTCATTGGCCCAACTTTGGTCCTCATGTTGATAAACAGCAATAAAGGTTTCCAAAGGTGATGGAAAGACTGGAGGAAAGACTAAGTGCTGAGAGCTCTCTTATACCTGCATTAAGGTGGCATTTAAACACACCTGAGTAATTACAAACACCTGTGAAGCCATGTGTCCCAAACATTATGGTGTCCTGAAATGGGGGGCTATGTATAAACATAGCTGTAATTTCTACACGATGAAACCAAAACCAAAATACCCTTTAATAAAATCTGAAAATGTGCACTTTAACCACATGTGATTTTTTTTTCTATAACAAATTTCAAATTGTGGAGTACAGACGTAAATAAATAAATGATGGTCTTTGTCCCAAACATTATGGAGGGCACTGTATATTGTAAATAGCTGCAGTCCCAGCAACAAGCCTTGCGACACCCCACTAGTCACTGCCTGCCATTCTGAAAGAGACCTATTAATCCCTACTGGTACTCAAAATTGCTGGAGGTACACAAAATTGCTGGAGAAACTCAGCGGGTGCAGCAGCATCTATGGAGCTACATAGATGCTGCTGCACCCGCTGAGTTTCTCCAGCAATTTTGTGTACCTTCGATCTTCCAGCATCTGCAGTTCCTTTTTGAACACTATTAAACCCTACTATTTGTTTCCTGTCTGCCAAACAAATTTTTTAATCTATGTCAATACCCTACCCCCATACCATGTGCTCTAATTTTGCCCACTAATAGTAAGATTAAACGAGAGCTTACCAGTTTGAAGTTTGATCTGTATTTTATGAGGAGTTACGATGAGGGATTACGTGAAGAAGCCCGCCAGGACGCATGCGTGCCATTCTTCAAAGCAGCGGTGTGAAATCACAGATAACTGTAATGACTAAACATAGTAAGATTAGAGAAGAGATACCAGTTAAGTATATGATCAAGGATGGGAGCGGAGGGCACGTAATCCCTCATCGTCACTCCTCATAAAATACAGATCAAACTTCAAACTGGTAAGTTCTCGTTTAATCTTGCTATTTTACTTCGGAGTCACGTGAGTGACTACGTGAAGATTTTAAAGCTCTGTAATTTCATGCCGTGGAAACGAGTCCATGCATCACGTCTGCCTTGATGACTGTAGGAGGAATTGTGTTAACATAATTTGGACATGAATTCGACATTGAAATCATAAAATTTGTTAACACAAAATTATAACCCCTTTTTATGGGTTTAAATTAATTTACAGAACTTAAAATTGTTTCTGCAAACGTTCCAGGTTTCATTACTGGTTTGTTGTAAAATAATTGGAATGTTTTTTCCCCAGACCATTCTGCTGCCTTGAGAATTTGGTCCATTGGTACATCCAACTGTATCGCTGCCGATGTAGGTGCAACCCTGGTGGAATGAGATTTTAATAATATTAGTATCCACCTCAGCCTGTGTTAGCACCTGTTTCAGCCATCTTGAGATGGTCTGGACCGTCACTCTTTTGTGTGGTTGCTTGTGGCTGACCAAAAGTGCCTTCTCATTGCCTCTTAGGATTTTCGTTGTCTCCATGTATAACGACAGATGTCTTACTATACAGAGACGGTCATCTGTTGGGTATGACCTAAATTGTATATTGAGGCCTGCTGATCCCTGTCTGTTCTGCTTTACTAACTCATAGATATGAAACGTAATATTTTCTGTTGAGGAAGTCATGTTGTCCAGTCTTAGTTTATGCAGTGACTGTACCCTCTGTGCCGTGACCAATGCCATTAGCATGACTGTTTTTAATGTCAGTCTGTGTAGGGACAGAGCTGTTGCTGGAGACCAATTCCTGAACATCTTCAGGACAATACTTACATCCCATATTTGGGAGTACCTGGTTCTCGGGGGATTAGTATTAAAAATTCCCCTCATAAGTTTTGTTACCAGTGGGTGAGTCCCAACAGAGTAACGCTCTGTCACCTGCCATAGGTAAGTCAATAGGGCAGTTCTGGCACAGTTGATGGCACTGTAACTGAGCCCCTCATCATAGTGGAGGCCTGCCAGATATTCCAGAACAGACGGGATGTTCATGTCTCTGTAGGTGATGTTGTTTTTATGGCAGTACATCTCCCACTTCCTGATATAGACCAGATACTGTTTTTTGGTTGACTGTCTTGGTGCCGCCGAGATCATGTTCACTGTTCGGTCCGTCAGTCCCAGTTGTAGTAGAGGTGTTTTTAAACTCTACAAATTAATGTTCAAATGTTTATGGCATGGGTGGCTATCCCTTGTTACGGGATGTAGCAATAAATCTGGTCTATGTGGGATGGTGATACATGGTTCTAATACCATGTTTAATACCACTGGGAACCATGGTTGAGTAGGCCAATCGGGTACTACCAAAATACCAGACGCAGAGTCTTGTTGTATTTTCCTTAATACCCGACTGATGAGGCAGAAAGGAGGGAATGTGTAAATAAACAATTTCCCCCCCAATGCAGCGAAAATGCATCTGTCGCCGCTGCCCCAGGGTCTGGTTCCCATGAAACATAATTTGATAACTGGTGGTTAAGTCTGGATGCGAATAGATCGATATCTGGTGTTCCATATTTTGCTGTAATATCAGCAAATACTTTTTTATTCAACATCCATTTGGTGTTTTCATTAAATTTGCGTGCCCTGGTGTCTGCCACTAAATTTAGTCTTCCTGGTAGGTAAGTGGCTGATATCCAAATATCTCTCTGGATACACCATTGCCAAATTGTATTAGCCAGATTGTCACATGATGTTGATTTGTTTCCACCCATGTGGTTAATGTATGCTACCACGGTGGTATTGTCTATCTGTAGTCTAACATGCTGGTGATATGACCCAGTACAATATGACTTTAGGCCATGGAATGCACCCAACATTTCCAGGTAGTTTATGCCCAGTGTGAGTAATAATGATGCCTCCTGAGCAGTCCATCTACCTCCACAGCTGGTGATGGTATTGGTGGCTCCCCACCCAAGTGCACTGGCATCAGTTTGTAGTACCATGGAAGGGTTACTGACAATGATTGGATTGGAACAAAACCAGATCTATCCACCATTTTAGCTTTGATTGGTAGTTTCATAGGTCTGTCAAAGTGACCTGCATTAATTTTGAGTGCTTATATTTTTGCTCTCTGTAAGTTTTGGTAATGTAGAGGTCCAAATTGTGTGGCTGGAAAGGCAGCCACCATTTTGCCAATTACTTTTGCTACCAATCTGATGGATGGTTTGCTGATGTCAATGAGGTTATTGCAAGCCTCTATTAAATCTCTAGCCTTTCCCTTAGGCAGAGTCACCGACATGTGAACTGAGTCAATGGTGAACCCCAAATAGTCCATAGTAGTGGAAGGCGTTAGTTTAGATTTAACTGGATGGATAATAAATCCCAGTTTTTCAAATAACTGTTTTGTGGCTGTTACAGTTTGTTTGGCCAATTCCAAAGTTTTGCCCACAATGAGTATGTCATCTAAATATGCCATGACCATGTGTTTACGTTTCCGTAGAAACGCTAGGGCTGGTTTCAAAATTTTTGTGAACAGCCTGGGGCTGATGATAACCCATTTGGCAGTGCTTTATACTGTCAGCGTTGTCCCATCCAGTTGAATTTTAAGTAACATCTGTGGTCACCTCGTATAGGCACTGAATAGTAAGCATGTTTTAAATCGATGCTGGCCATGAAGTAACCTTTGGAAATTAATTGTTTAGCAGTAACAAAGGTTTCCATTTTGAAGTGAATATATTGTACAAATGTAGACACGCATGCGTCCTGGCGGGCTTCTTCACGTAGTCACTCACGTGACTCCGAAGTAAAATCTCCTGTGTGGGACCATATCAAAGGCTTTCTGAAAGTTGAGGTACACTACATCCACTGGCTCTCCCTTGTCCATTTTACTTGTTTC